>NC_081574.1:284387-419290 GCF_022355385.1 Mustela nigripes | reverse complement strand
CCGTGGGGGGCGGGGTCTCGCGGAGGGGGCGGTGGGGGGGCTGGACCATCGCTGGGAGGAGGGGCGGCGTGGTCCTGGGGGCCGGGGCCGGCCCGGGGCTCGCGGGGTGGGGGGGGGCGACCTTGGGTTGGGGGCCCCAAGGAGGAGCCGAGGCCGGGGTGCGGTGGGAGGGCGGCCTGGTGTGCGGGTGGGCCTGCTTGGGGAGGGGCCTGTGCCGGGCGCGGGGGGCGGGTATGGGGGGCAGGCCCGGCGCGGGCGGGGGCGGGGGCTCGGGCCGCCCGGGGTGGGTCGGGTCCGGGCGGGGTGGGCTGGGCCCCGCCGCCGCCGCCGCCGCCGCCGCCCCGCCCCGCCCTGCCCCACTCGCCGCGTCCCGGTCCCGCAGGAGCCGCAGCCCGAGCGTCGTTGCGCTGCGGGCCGGCCGAGCAGGGGCGCGGAGACGCACGGACCGCGGAGCCTCCCCGGAGCATGTGGAAGCTGAACCGGAGCCGGGTGCTCCTGGACGAGCCCCCCGAGGAGGAGGACGGCCTGCCAGGGGGTCCGCCGCCGGCCACCGCCGCCGCCGCCGCCGCCGCCGCGCAGGTAGGGGGAGATGCGGGCGGGGGGCGCGCGGAGGGGTGCGCGCGCCGGGCCCGGGGCAGTGCGGAGTCGGGGCGCGCGGCTGGGGGCGCGCAGGTGGGGCTGCGCAGGTGAGGCCCGGCCGCGGGGCCGCGCCGCTGTGGTCCGCGCCGGCCCCCCGGGTTCGCGGGCGTTGAACCCCACGTCCTCGCCGGGGGCCGGGGGCCGGGGGCCGGGGAGCGGCTCCCCTGGGACCTTGGCGAGTCCGCGCCGCGCGGGTCCGGCCGGCTGGGGGCAGGGGGGCTGCGCGCGGACGCGAGGGCGCGCTCGGACACTGCTGTGGGTCGGGGTTTCCGTGAACCTTTGTGTGGGGGAAGGAGGCAGGTGTCCTTCGTGCGGAAAACGGACGGACGCGGGCCGTGCCAGCGGGAGACATGCTTGGAATGCTCAGAATTTCTTAATTAAAAAGGATCCCAGGTGGGGCCTGGACGCGTTACACGTGTGCCCCTCCCCCGTGCCCGCGCGGCGGTCCTCTCTCGCCCCAGGAAATCGAGGTCAGACATTCAGCTTTTCTTTAAAAGGACGTGGTCATAAAATTTCTTTTTCTCTTTTTCTCTTTTGTTTTTGTTTTTGCTTTTGTTAAATGTTTGGAAACTCCTGCTGCTGCTGAGGCTCGTACCGAGGTTAATGATGTGTTTCCTTCCGAGGCGCTGCGGTCGTTGAGGTGTCTCCTCCCCGCTGGGAGGAACGTAACTTAGTTTCCAGACTGAAGCCGCTACTTCTTGGAGGACTTCAGTGCATCTGATGAACCGTTTAATACGGTTCCGCTCCGAGCTGGCCCGTCCGTGCGCTGTTGGGTCGTGCTCGTGCCCATCCAACTTCCAGCTGCTTGAGTCCGGAGATTTTGAGTGCTTGAACAGCACTCTCGTAAATATAATGTGGAGCATTTACATGTTGTTTGTATGTGGCAACGGAATTACTTAGTATTGTAAATAATGCTGTTTCTGGATGAGCTCTTAAGAATGGGAATCCGTCCTGGCTGTGCGCTGTTAACGCTTCTAATGGATCCTCTTTCTTACAGAATTGTCATCTTAGCTCACAGTGTATTTTTTTCATATTTTAATAGACTTTGTTCTTCAGGTACCCAGCACAGCTGCGTGCAGAAGACAACGTGTTCCCCCATACCCCCCCGCACTCCCTGTTCCCTCACTGCCTGGTCCTCGCCCATTTGTTGTCACCGGCGAACCTCTGTTATCCAGGGGTCCACGTGGGACACGCAGGCACTTACCCTGGGGGTGGGGGGTGTGTGTGTGATACATTTTGAAGAATGTAACGTGAAATGTCTGCACTGTTAGAGAACCAGAAGTTTCCCTAATCCTGAGACCCTACAGACCCCCTGTTCTACTTCCTCATCCCTCCCTTGTGCCCCAAGGTCTGTCTTTTCGGGAGGTCCTGGAGTTAGATACGGGATGGAGCCTTCTCAGGCCGGCCTGTCTTGTGTAGCAGTCTGTGTTTGTGGTTCCTCTGTCCTTTCCAGGCTTGAGAGCTCTTTTCTTTTTAGACCTAAGGAACATTTCATCGCGCGGCTGCACCATGTGTCCATCAACCTGTGGAAGGCGTCCCGGTGGCAGTTAGGAACGAAGCTGCTTGCTTTGTGCAGGTGTTTGCGTGGGCTTCAAGTTTTAACTCAGCGAAACGCTCAAGAGTGGGCTGCGTCGGGGAGGGTGAGAGGTGGTTAAGTTCTGGGAGAACCCGCAGCTCTGCACCGCGGCCGCACGTTCTGGAGAATCCGCAGCTCTGCACCGCGGCCGCACGTTCTGCATCCCGCCGGCAGGGAGTGGGAGTCACCTGGGCGCCACCGCCTCGCCAGCACGCGGTGCGGCCCGTGCCCTGGGCGCCAGGTGGTGACTGGTGGTTGCAGCTTGCCTTGCCGGCAACCTGGAGCACCTTCTCCTTCCCCCGCTCTTCGCTGAAGTGCCCGGAGCTTCGGGCCCTCGGTCAGCCCGGTTGCTTGTTCTTTTCTTACTGATTTTGAAGAGTTCATGTTTTGGTAACAGTCCTTTATCACAGATGTCTTTCTCAACCATTTACTCCTAGTCCGTGGGCTGCCTTCTTGCCAGTGGCTTTCACAGAGCAGAAGTTTTAATTTAATTCTGTTGTGTTTGCAGAAGTTTTTGATTTTAATGCAGCCCAGGTGATCAGTTATTTTTTCATGGAATGTGTGTTTTGTGTTGGATCTCAGAAGTCACAGCCACACTCACCGCCGTTTGGGGTTTGTTCTGTGTGTCCTGCGAGTGAGGTGTGGCTGTGTTTCTTGTGTTACTGTGTTCAGGGTATGTGTGGTTTACTGTGTGGAAGCCCTTGGCTGTGGAAATCCAAGGCGTGTGGACTCGGGATGGGCTAGTCATACCCCACAAGCAGTTAGTCCCTTCAGGAGGACCCTTCTCTATCCCAAAGCAAATTCACGACACATCTACTGTAAAACTTCTGCCTACAAGATTTTATTTTACCACTTGAAGAAGTAGGGATTCACAGTGGGAGGGACTGGTGGGTCTGTCCAGGTTCGGTAGGAGGAGGCTGTGTGTTGTGCGTTGTCTCCAGTCTTGGACGCCCCACAGGCAGCCTCTGCCAGGTCACTCGTGCTGTGGGGTCACCCGCGAGAGCAGAGAACCTGCTGTCCTGCTCCAGGACCGTGTTCTGTCGGGGTTGCTGTCTGGTGTCCTGTGTCCTTGGAAATCCGCTCACACGGCTGTAATCCATGTCTTGTTTAAAAAGAAAAGAATAGCTTAGTGTCCGGCCATAGTAAGTTTGAGATGTGAGATGTTCAGAATCGGAGCGTGGGTGTGGGTAACCGAACCAGCGGTAACCCCGAACTGTTACTACCACAGCTGTCACAGTAGGAAACCGTTTCTGAGCTGTCTTCAGGCTGCTGGCCTTTGTTGTCACGAATATGGACTATTTTACATGAAAATTTAGTAGTAAGGTTTATAAAGCGAATCAATGGTTGCAGTCATTTAACAAGGAGAGACAAGTTTTGATAAGTCTCATGTTTATTGATTTTAGAGATTTTGTTTATTTTCTTATTTATTTGAGAGTGAGTGTGAGCACGAGTGAGGAGGAGAGGAAGAAACAGAACCCCCAGGGAGCCCCACGTGGGCCTGGATCCCAGGACTGGGGATTGTGACCTGAGCTGAAGGCAGATGCTTCACTGACACAGCCCCCCAGGTGGCCCTGAGTAACTGTTTTTAAAGTGACGTATCATTAGAAATGCGGTTCCTCACCATGCCAGCCCGTGTTTGGCTAGGATGACGAATGGACAGCACAGCTCCAGAATTCCCCCAGATCCAGACGAGCTCGTCGGCAAGATTTGCTGGTTCTTGTGCTTGCTTGGCCTGTGGGGCCTTCCAGTCCTTTGCCGGCCCGTGTAGAGTCGTACGGCCCCATCCGTGGGCACAGCGAGGGACAGGCAGACAGAAACGACCCAGGCCTGGTGTCTGTCGCTCCCAGGCCCTGGTGTACTGCTGTGTAAAGTGTGCCCCCATAAATGCTAGGTTACAGCCTTCACTCCTACGACTTTAAAGTCCTAGTTTTGGGTTTACTTTCACTGGTTTTTTACTTAAGGTGGCATGACTTAGAACATTCTCGAAAACTCAGCCGTCCACGTCACGTGTGCATTGGGCAGCGTGGGTTCAGTGAGATTCAGACTGGGAGTGACTCTTCTGCCTGAGGCCGCACGTCCTCTCCCCGGGACCCCTCCAGGGGATGAGACGGGTGAACACCTGGGGGAAACACAGCCTTCTCTGCCTTGTGTCATCGAGGGGGGTTAAGGTGTAAGACGGGCTAACCGACCCCAGCTTTAGCGTTAGAAGCCAAAGACGGACGCCGAGGAGCACTTTTGCCAGTTGTTTAAGAATGAGCCTTGAGAACTGGATGGATTTTGTTGTTTACTTTTTTTTTTTTTTTAAGATTTTATTTGTTTGATCACAAGCAGGCAGAGAGGCAGGCAGAGAGAGAGGAGGAAGCAGACTCCCCGCTGAGCAGAGAGCCCGATGCCCGGCCCATCCCAGGACCCTGGGATCACGACCTGAGTAGGAGGCAGAGGCTTTAACCCTCTGGGCCACCCAGGCGCCCCTGGATTTTGTTGTTTTCCTGTCTGTTCACCGCAGGCGTCTGCGAATTCAGCACACGCTGAGCAAGTTCTTCTTGGGGAGTCGCGGGGGTCACATAAACCAGAGCTTCTGCCCCGAAAGTCTAGCGGGAGTTGCTCTGAGGGAAGACGGACTCTGGTCGCTTCTGCTCATCACAGAGCCTGAGGAGGGGGGACCCAGCTCGCTGGCGGACCGGGGCTGGCGCACAGCGTCCGGGGGCGCCGGGGGGGGGGGGGGGGGGCGCCCCCCCCCCCCGCGGGGCGGGGGGGGGGGGGGGGGGGGGGGGGCGATCCACCTCCCGGGACAGCCAGCGGCAGGCGCTCCTGGCCGAGGACGTGAAGGCCGAGCCTCCGAGCCCGGCAGATCCACGGCGTCTGTGGGGCTCGGCCCGCGGAAGCACCGAGGCTGGCGCCCAGCGGCGCTGCTGTGTGAGGGGCAGCCCGACGTCTCTCGGGAGAGCTCGCCGCGGCGCCCGGTGAGTGGAGCACTTCCGTTGACGGAGATTTCTCTTTTTTTTTTAGGTTTTTATGTTGATTTGTCGGGGGGAGAGCACAGCAGGGGAGCGGCAGGGGCAGAGGGAGAGGGAGAAGCAGACACCCGTGGAGCGGGCGCCCGAGCGGGACTCGGTCCCAGGACCCCGGGATCACGCCGGGAGCCCGAGGCTGACGCGCGGCCCCGACCCCCGGCAGCCGGTAGACATGGGTTTCTCAGCAAGTGGCCGTCTCCGTTCCGGGGCTTAAACGCCAGCTTGTGCCACGGGCCGGACCCTGCGGGGAGCGCCGCACGCGTGTCGCTGCAGGGCCTCATGGTGACCTCTCCCTGGTGCGCTGCCGGTGCTGGGTTTGCAGAGTCGCCTCCTCGCTCAGGCTTGTTAGGGCAGAGCTGCACGGCGTGTCGGCGTTTCCCTCTCCTGGCCGAGGCCGCTCAGGCGCCGCAGCGCCCTCCCCAGCCACTGTCCCCTCGCGGTCCCACTGGCCCTCTGTGCTGGGGGATGTGCCGTCCTGCACGGTCTCCGCATCCTGCCGAAGCGCTATCTGGCTTCCTTGCGGCAGGAGGCTTCGAGGTGCCCTGCGGGAAGGCTGGCGGCATTCGGGCACGTTGTGGTGCACAAGGCAAGGGTCTCTGCGCAGACAGCCCTCCAGCGGGGACAGAGATGCGACCCTGCCCTTCCCCAAGAGCCATGACTCCGTCGCGTAATTGAGGCTCAAGGCCTTGCTGACGGTCACTCCAGTTTATGGAGGACGTCAGGGAGGTCAGGGTCTTGTGTGAACTCGCACAGTCACCGAGAGGACTTCGAGCGCAGGTGTCACTGGGTCCCGTGCGTGTGGGCGTGAGCGGGCTCCGTGCCCGGCCTGGGGCTCGAACTCGCACGCCAAGGCTGAGTCGCGCTCTACTGACCGGGCCGGCCAGGCGCCCTGCACCGTTGCTCTCATCAGGTCACCATAAACTTCTTCATCTTCTAAATGCTGATGCTTTACATAAAGAAAGATTTTAGGGTTTCAGTGATCGGTGCCTTAGGGAGCACCGCGGCAGTGAGTTCTGGCTCAGGGCCCTGTAGGGGCGGCTGCGCTTTCTACTATGCCGTGGGGGCTGCTAAGCGCCCGACACAGGGCTGACGCAGGTGTGGAAGGTCGCCTGGTGAGCAGCAGGTGAGAAGGCCTGGAGGCCTGGGGCCCCGGAGAGGAGAGGGTCTTGTCTCCGGACACTTCCCTCTCCTGAGTGTTGGAGGAGGGCGCTGTGGCCGCCAGCTCTCGAGGCAGGGTGTGGAGACAGGGCGAGCAGTGCGGCTGCCCTGGCGCGGGAAGACTTATTTTGAGGAGACTCGGAAAGCCCCGTTCAGGAGCTCAGACTTCACCTTTTAGGTAAATAATAAAGATTTTGCGGGAGGGCTCTGTGATGTTGTAGAAGGACTGCTTGTCTGAGGAGCAGGGGTTAGAGGCAAATGCAGCCAAGCAGGTAGGATTCTAGGGTGTCTGTCCGACGTGAATGCGGAGCCCGAGTTCGGAACGGAAGGTAGTCGAGACGCTGGAAGAAGAGCTCTCAGAGCTGCTCAGAGTCTGTGCCTTGGGAGGTGAGGTGGAGGCCCGAGGGGCGGCTGGAACAGATTGGGACAGAGCCGGCCCCTCTGGGCGCAGCGGGGAAGCCGGAGGGCGGCCCTTTCGGAGCATAGGATCCAGGTGAGGATCCAGCCAGCGATCTCGTGCGGGAAGGGCCGCGCCGCTCAGATGCGCTCCAGGAAATGCGCAGGGCCTGGCTTTCCGTGTCCGAGCTTGTGATGCGATCGGTCAGTGCACTGGAACTCGGGAAAAGGTGTGTTGACAGAGTCTCTGTCCAGGAGTCGGCTGGCGGCAGGCCTGGGCCTCAGCCATGTCACTAACTTTGTGACTGGAAGCCAGTAGTTACTCTGTGTTCTGCACGTTAGCTTACTGTAAAGGACCAGATAGTAAGTAGACGAAGCTCTTCTGGGCGCCGGATGGGCTCTGTCACTACTACTTAGCTTTGCTGCGAAGCAGACAAACAGCCCTAGACAGCAGGTAAATGCACGCATGTGGGTGTGCGGATAAAACTTTATTTACAGAAGCAGCACTGCTGGTCTTTGGGCTGTTATTTGCAGACTTCTGCTTTATTTTCATGTTCTTGAAGTGTTGTTGACATAAAGTATTATGGTAGTTTCAGGTGTATAACATATTGATTCAGCATTTCTGTACTTTGTGGGTCACCATACAAAGCTGTTCCAGTGTCTTTGACTACATTTCCTATGCCGTGTGTCGCATTCCCTTGTCTTTATTATTTCATCATTGGAAGCTGGTACCTTGCGTTCCCTCCCCGTCTGAGCCTGGCAGCTGACAGATGGCGCTTCGCATTTAGGAGTCTGTTTCTGTTTGTTCATTTCTTTTTCCTTTTCTTTTTCCTTTTGTTTGCTTTTAGATTCCGCAAAGAAGATTGTACGGTATTTGTCTTTCTGTATCTGACTTACTTTGTTTAGCATAATATGCTATACGTCCATCCATGCTGTTGGCAAGATTTCATTCCTTTTTTATTGCTGGGTAATATTCCGTTGTGTGTGTGTGTCTGTGTGCGTGCACGCCCGTGCTGACTACACACGTGTCCCATCTTTATGCATTCATTGGTCAGTGGACACTCTGGTTTGCCTCTGTCTTGGCCACTGGAAGCAGCGCTGGGTGGAGCACACGGGTGCTGTGTCTTATGCGTACGCTGTATTTCCAAGTGAACGGCTTTATTCGCCGTTACTCACTATAAAGGATAAAACTTAGGAACAGCACAGGGGAGGGATGCAGGGGCAGCATCTCTGGTCACGCCCCCTCCTAACGCCTGAATGTGATCGCCAGCCTGGTGGTTCCCGGAACCTGTCATTTCAGAGGTTAGAGGGAGGCTCCATCACCGGGGCTGGCCAGATGACCCCTCGGGCCTAGATGACCCCTCCGGCCGTTTCCAGGGCTTCCCCTCCGTGGGCCGGGGGACGGATGGCAGCAGGCTCAAAGTGCTGTCCAGGTCGGCTTTTCTGGTGACCAGGCTGGCCACAGCGCTCTAGCCCCCTCCCCAGCCACATGATTTGCATACAAAAAGCTGTAAATTCCAAGGGTTTTAGAAGCTTCATGCCAGGAAACTAGGACAAAGACCAAATAATGTTTTACTCTACCACACCCAGTATTTGATTTGTTACAAGTGTGTATGAATCTCAAATTAGACATTTTATTAAGATAGGTAAATGATTTAAGAAATTCTAAAAAAAAAAAATGATAAAAATCTGTGTATTTCTCTTTGTTTGTTTCCTCTTGCTTTTATGCCTAGAGAGGCATTTCCTCCCTGAGATCGGATTCTTCTAGTTCCTTTATGGCGTCATTTCAAAGGAATAACTCTTTCATCTGTGTGGAATTTATTTTGCTGTCTGTTGTGTAAATACGGATTTAACTTTTTTTTCTCAAAATACATTACCAGTTATTTTAAATCCATTAAAAAAATAGTTCTTTTACCTTCTTTTTCATGCCACCTACCGTGTACTTAGATCACTGTGTGCTGCAGTCTGTTAGATTTTCCATTCTGTTCTCTTGAGTTCTTCTGTGTATTCTTGTCCCATTCCTGCAGTTTGGCTGTTTTATGACGCATTTAATAACAGGCGGGGGGCTCAGTTGGTTAAGCAACTGCCTTCGGCCCGGGTCATGATCCCAGGGTCCTCGGATTGAGCCCCGCATTGGGCTCCCTGCTCAGTGGGGAGCCTGCTTCTCCCTCTCCCACTGCTGCTCTTCCTGCTTGTGCTCTCTTGCCCTGTCAAATAAATAAATAAAATCTTAAAAAAAAAAATAACAGGTACATAAAAGTTTCCTTTAATTAGACTTAAAAATGTGTCTTCCCTTTCCTGTTCACTTTTTTTACTTGCATGTTATTGAGCCAGTTTTTAATTTTCTTTTTGTTTTTAATAGACTTTATTATGCGGGGGGGGGCAGTTTTAGGTTCACAGCAGAATTGAGGGGACGATGCAGAGATGTCCCGTGGACTGCACCCCCCCCCCAGCATTAGCACCCCCACCGGATGGTGCATTTGCCACTGGTGATCTGATGAACCCTGTGGCCGCGTCACTCTTGGTGGTGCACGCTCTGTGGGGTCGCACGAATGTGTGATGACACGCCGTCATTGTAGTGTCGTGTAACGTAGTCTCCCCTCTGCCTGCCCCCTCCCACCCCCAAACCTCTGCTGCCCGCTGGTCGTACCACTGCCAGAGTTCGGCCTTGTCCGGGATGCCACGGAGTTGGAAGCAGGCAGGGCGTAGGTTTTTCAGACTGACTTCTTTTTTTTTTTTTAAAGATTTTATTTATTTATTTGATAGAGATCACAAGTAGGCAGAGAGACAGGCAGAGAGACAGGAGGAAGCAGGCTCTCCACGGAGCAGAGAGCCCGATGCGGGGCTCGATCCCAAGACCCTGGGATCATGACCCGAGCTGAAGGCAGAGGCTTTAACCCACTGAGCCACCCAGGCGCCCCCAGACCGACTTCTTTCACTCCGTGATCTGCATTTCCATTTCCCCTTGTCTTTTCATGGCTTGAAGGCTCCTTTCTTGTTGGTGCTGAGGAAGATTTTGTTGCGAATGGACCACCGTATTTAGCAGTGCAGTAACTGAAGGACGTCTTGGTTGCTTCCAAGTTTGGGAAATTATCAGTGAAGCTGTGCGCAGGTTTTCGAGTGGTGCTAAGTTTTTGACTTCTTTGGGTGGAAATTCAGGAGTGCAGCTGGGGGGCCGTATGGTGAGCGCATGTTTCGTTTTGAAAGAAGCCGCCATGCTGGCCTCGAATGGCCGGTGCGTGCCCACCAGCAGCGCTGGGACAGTCGCTTCCCGTCCTCGCCAGCGCCCGTGCAGGGAACTGGTCTGCAGTGTGGCTGCTCCTGACAGTTGTGTGACGGTGTCTCGTAACTCGCAGTTCCCCGGTGACATGTGATAGGGACCATCTTCTCATGCACTGGTCACCCTTGGCATATCTTGAGTCAGTGTGGGACATTCTCTTTGGAAGAAACGTGCCGGGCCCCTCTGCCCTGAGGAGCGCACCGGCCTGGCCGTGTGCCGCCGCCCGTGCCGCCGCTGTTGGGTCTTTGCGCCGGGAAGTGGGAACAGGCTCGTTTTGGTTTGAGGACAGGGATCCGCCTTTGTGGTTTTCCTCTGTCTTTGGTGACTGTTTGTTCAAGTCTTTTGCCCATTTTAAATTGGGCTTTCATTTTCTCATTGTTGGCTTTTAAGACTTCTTTGTATGTTTTAAACAACAGTCCTTTATCAGTATGTCTTTTGCTAATATTTTCTTTCAGTCTGTGGATTTTCCTCTCACTCTCTTGGATTTGATCTCTGGTCTTGTGTTCCACGCTCCTGAGGGCCGACGGCAGTGCCAGAGTTGACAGCAGCTCGCTGGGTCTCAGGAGCCCTGGGGAGCAGCGGCCTGGATCTGGGTCTCCTGAGGCCTGTGCGACCCGGAGCCACCGTCGGTTCTGCCCTCCACCCCGCGCCTACCGAGAAGTCACCCTGCCAGCCCCGCGCAGTTGTTCAGGAAGAAGTGACATTTTCTAATGTCATGTGCCATTTATAATGGTCATTTATTCAGCTCTTCCTTTTAATATAATTGGTTAAGGCAACATATAAACTTTTTTCCTGGATATTTTTAATGGTTTTGTTCTCGTGAGTGGCTTCTTTCCTGTCGTCTTTAACTGTAATAAAGCAATTTTTTCTATTTAGCCACTTCCTTAGGCCTAACAGTTCATTTGATGCTTTTCCGTTTTTTCATTATTTAGCCTCAGTATTAATAATTGTAATTTCCTTTTGAGTAGTTTTAACTCATTTCTATATCGTGCATTGTACTGATTAGAACGTACAGAATAGTCCCGAGTTAACGATGTTAGAGGACCGTCATGTGTTCCCTCTGACGTCCTTGGGCTGTGCTGGCTAGAACGTCATTCGTTTAGAGAAGACTTTAAGCTCACTAGTACACACGCTACTTTAACACTGCTAGTTATAGGCAGAGTTATTTCATAGTATTACAGATACAGGGTGTTTTTGTTTCTTTGTTTCGTTTTGATTTTAGCTGTCCCAGGGATTGCTAATTGAGCATTTAAAAAAATCACAGGAAGTGTAGGTCAGAAAAGATCATTGGGGGGGCGTGGGGGGGTGGGAGCGGTGAGATTTCATCCGGCAGCTCTCCTGAGTCAGAGTGCGGTCTGAGTCCCGAAGTGCGCGCTGCAGAGGCGCTGGATGGTTCCCACCAAGCTGCAGAGCTGCTCCGTGGGGCCCGGAGGCCTGACCTGCACTCCCAGGACGGATGCAGACTTAGTCAGACTTTATTTAGAGTCATTAGCTGGAACATAATAAATTCTCAGTTGTAAAACTCTTCCTTTTCTAGATTATTTTTTCTGGGTAAATTCTATCAATGTTCAGCTCCTTCATGTTACAAAATTAGAAACTTAATATTAGGGTAGGTCTCTGCCCTTGGGGACTCTCCTGCCGGCTGGTGCCTGCTATGGACGGTGACGGTGGGACGAGGCGGTGAGCGTCACCTCGCATGGGCGCAGGCACTGTGGGGGGGCCTCCTGTCCACCAGCTGGGAAGAGAAGACTGAGGATCCCCCTTGTCTTTGCCAGACTCTGTGTACCTGTGCTCCTTGGGAAGGGGTTGAATTTGGGCCAGAGTTTGTTGGGGAGGGAGGGGACAGGGCTTGAGGACCATTCTGCTGCTGTAGCCCATCAGTCATGGTTCTTCCCGTCTCCACACAGCTGTAATGCACTGCGTCTCTGGAGTCTTCAGGCTGGTCAGTGACGTCCTGGTCTCTGCACTGGGGCAGAGAAGGAAAGCGACCTCTGGTTCCTACAGTGTGGTGGCTCTGCGTGAGCTACGGAGGCATTGAGGGACGCAGGCCTCGAGTTCCCCTGTGTCGTGGGCTGTGTGTGGCCTGGAGATCCCGGGGTCCGCCCGCGGTCACTCTTGTGGTCTGTGTGTGGTCCAGAGAGCACAGTGTCCGCCCGCTGCCCTGACATTCTCGCAACACTTGGAAGGTAGTTCTGTATTAAATCTTATGTTCGGAGCAACGAGTGTTTCACGTTGATTGTGCCAAAGCTTTGTAGGCACCGCACACCTGGTGGCCTTGATGGGAGTGTATGCGACAGCCATGGTCCTCGGCGTTCTTGCGCAGACAGCAGTTCGTGGGTAAAATGAGAAATGCGCGTGGGATATGGTTAGGGGTTGTTTCCTGTCTCAAGACTGCTCTTAGGCACCTGCCTGTGGGCTGTGGGCAGGGACTGCGGCCTTGGGCTGGCAGGGCGCGGCTGCTGGGGTGGATGTGGCGGGGCGGAGGTCTGGGGACCTCCGAGCTGGAGCATCCTTTTCCTTCTGCACCGCTGTACTGCGATACTGCTCCGATAACGTTCAGTTTGCCCCCTTACTGTGTAGACTAATGGTTCAGCATATGCACAGATAGGTGACCTCTCAACTCGACAACAGAATTTTCGTGACCTCAAAAGGAAACCCAGTCCTGAAGCTGTGCGCTCTGCTGTTTCTCTCCCCAAGCAGCCCTGAGCAATGCTGATGTAATTTGTATCATAGAGATTTTAGTATATTTCGTGGCCATTTTACTGGCCTCTTTCACTTCATGTAATTTTTAAAGACTCATTCATGTTGTGCGTTTTATCAGTGCTTCATTACTTCTGACGCCGAGTGAGTTCTGAGCGCACCAGGCTGCCCCGCACGTCTGGGCTCCTTCCGCTCTCAGCTCTCGTGAATACTGGGATGTTGTAAGCGTGTGTAGAAGATTTTGTGGGGACTTGTTTTCTGTTGGGTGGTGTGTATCTAGGGGTACAGTCGCCGGGTGTGCTAGAAGACCGTTCGCATCAGCCGCCTCCCCAGATTCGTATGTGGAACCCTAATCCCCAGCGTGATGGTCCTTTGGACATGGTAGGTTATGCCACCGCTCCTGCGTGGCCTTAAGTGCCTTTACGAAGAGGACCCTACGGAGCTCGCCCGCTTCTTCTGCCATGTCAGGACCCAGGGGTCAGCTCGCCGTCAGTGAGCCAGGAGGAAGGCCCTCACCACACACTTAAGCCCATTGCTACCTTGATCTAGCACTTCCAGACTCTAAAACTCGGAATAAATTTCTGTTTTTTCTAAGCCACCCTGTCTGTAGGATTGTGTTAGAGCAGCCTGGAGACCGAGACACTGGGTCATATGGCAACTGTGAGTGTGATCGTTTCAGGAACCTGCTGGACTGTGTTCCTGGACGCTTGCACCCAGGAATTGGACATTCCCGGCAGTCATTTTGAAGATCTGAGTTCTTCCTTTTTAAAATTTTTTGAATTAACTATTTATCTTTTTAAGAGATTTTGTTAGAGAGAGGGCACAAGCCGGGCCTGGAGAGGGGCAGGAGAAGCAGGTGCCCCACTGAGCAGGGAGCCCGACAGGGGGTCCAGTCCCAGGACTCTGGGATCATGACCTGAGGTGGTGGCAGCCACTTCACTGCTGAGTTCCCCGGTGCCCCGGGTCTGGTTTCTCCGCACCCCTGTGATTATCTGACTTTTGGATTGTAGCCATCCTAGGGGGGTCGAAGGTAGTAGCTCATTGTGGTTTTGATTTGTTTTCCTGATGTACTGAGTATTTGTCCATGTGCTTATTGCCCATTTATACAGCTTTTGGAGAGAGATTATTCTGATGCTTTGCTTACTTTTAAAACTTGGGTTTTCTTTTTACTATTAATGTTAAAGTTCTTCATATATTCTTGATTCAAGTCCTTATCTGATGATGGGATTTGTAAATATTTTCTCACATTGTGTGTTGACTTCACTTTCTTGATGGTGTCCTTAGAGGCACAGTTTTTAAAAATAATGATGAACTCCAGTTTATCTCTTTTTCTTTTGTTGCTTCTGGTTTAGTATCTTATCTAGGAATCCTTTTCCAAAGCCAAGATCTTAAAGATTTGCTCCCTATGTTTTCTGTTAAGTGTTTCAGAACACTTATTTAACACTTATTAAAAACTTATTTAAATTTAAATTATTACATTATTAAATTTAAAATTTTAATTATTAAATTAAATTAATTTTTATTTAAATTACTTAACACTTATTTAAATTAAGTGTTTAATTTTATTCCTTTATTTTTTTTAATTTTTATTTTTTAAAAGATTTTATTTATTTATTTGACAGACAGAGATCACAAGTGGGCAGAGAGACAGGCAGAGAGAGAGGAGGCAGCAGGCTCCCCGCTGAGCAGAGAGCCCGATGCGGGACTCGATCCCAGGACCCTGGGATCATGACCTGAGCCGAAGGCAGAGGCTTTAACCCACGGAGCCGCCCGGGCGTCCCTTAGCTCCTATATGTAGATCCTCGATCATTTTGAGTCCACATTTGTATGCGGGTGAGGGAAGGGTGCAGCGTCATTCTTCGGCGTGCGGCTGTCCCAGAGCCCCAGCGTCACTCGTCAGCGACCTCTTTTCCTCGTTGGTTGTCTCCGCTCCCTTCCAGAAAATCGGCTGATCTTGGACGGCTTTGTCTCCGCATTCTCATTCTGTCCATTCCTGTGCCGGTCCCACACTCTCCTGATCGCCACTGCTTTGTTGTAGGTTCTTTTTTTTTGCTTAAGAGAATGTTTTGAGTATAGTTGACGTGTTACATTTGTTTCAGGTGTCCAACATTGTGATTCCGGTTCTTCACACATTGTGCTGGGCTCACAAGCGCATCTGCCTTCTGTCCCCATACCGCACTACTGCAGCACCACGGGCCGCATTCCCTGTGCTGTGCCTTTCATCCCCGGGGTTTACTCCTCTGTGAAAGCAGCCCTGTTCCTCCTGCTCCCCTGACCCATTTGGCCCGTCTCCCCACCCGTTTACCTCTGCTAGCCGCCAGTGTGTTCTCTGCATGTGTAAGTTATTTGTTCTTTTCTTGACTGATTTCTGCTTTAATCTTTTATTTCCTTCCTTCTGCTTTGTGTTATTTTGGTTTTTTATTTTTTGCTTTTTCCCCATTGTTAAGGTAGAAGTTTAGATTATTGATTTGAAGTCTTTATTACATCGAAGGTTAAACATTTTCCAGTAAACACTGCTTTAGCTGCATCCCATAAGTTTTGGAATGTTGTATCTTCTCTGTAATTGATTTCAGACTATTTTTGGTTTCCTTTTTCAGTTTTTGTTTGATTCACTGGTTATTTAGGAATGCGTTGTTTAATTTCCATATATTTGTGAGTTTTTCCTGCTATTGATTTCTAATTTCATACCATTGCTGGCAAAGAACCTATTCAGAATGATTTCAACCTATTATTTTTTAAAAGATTTTAATTTATTTGAGAGAGAGCTTTATATGAGAGTGAGTGTGCGCAAGTGGTGGGAGGGGCCTAGGGAGACGGAGAAGCAGACTCCCCGCTGAGCAGGGAGCCCACCTGCTCAGTCCCAGGATCCCAGGGTCATGACTTGAGTGGAAGGCAGACACTCAACCAGCTGAACCAGCCACGTCTCCCAATCCTATTAAATGTATTGAGATTTGCTTTAGGCCTGGCATATGTTCTGTCTTGAACACTACTCCCTCTGCTCCTGAGGAGAGCATGTATTCTATTGCTAGACAGAATGTTCTCTAGATACATTAGTTCTAGTTAGTTTATAGTGGTTGTCATGTCTTGTGTTGCTTATGTGTTACTCGTTATGGATAGTGGATATCTTTTATTGTTATTGTAGTAGTGTTACTCGTTATGGATAGTGGATATCTTTTATTGTTGGGTTGTCTAGTTCTCCCTTAATTTATTATTTCTCCTATTTTTGCTTCTTGTATTTTGTTCTGTTAGTATGAATCTTTATGCCTTCCTGATGGCAATCTATTTATCATTATAACATTTCTTTATCTTTAATAACTTTTGAAATTTTAATGTCTCTCTTATCCACCCATGCAACTGCTCCAGCTTCTTCTGTGGCTCCTGTTTATAGGACTTCTCTTCGCCCTTCCTTTTACTTTAATCTCTTTTTATCTTTGAATTTAGAGTATGTTTCCTACAGCCAGCCTTTAGTTGAATCAGTTTTTAAAATCCAGGGTGACCATCTCTGCCTCTGATTGGATTATTTAATGTGTTTACATGTAATAGAGTATTGCTGCCCTAGCAGGTTTCCATCTGCCATTTTACGTTTGGTTTTTAGGTCGTGCATCTGTTTTGCTTTTCTGTTCCTCTTCTGACCCTTTCTTTGCATTGTGTATATTTTCTCAGGTGACATTTTAATTTTTTCTTATCATTTACTGTCTGTGGTCCTTTTCTTAGCCCAACACAGTCTTTCCTCACCCACCTCTTTAATGCTGTTGTTGGCAAATGCATTACACATGCATCATACCTGTATGTATTATAGGTCCAAGAGTACATTATATGCATATTATTGTCTACAGTCTTTTTAAAATTGGCTGTGAGAAGAAAGAAAAACAGGCTTCTTAAAAAGATTTTATTTGTTTATTTGACAGAGAGAAAGCAGGAGCAGGGCGGGGGCAGAGGGAGAGGGAGAAGCAGACTCCCTGCTGAACAGGGAGCCCGATGTGGGACTCGATCCCAGGACCCTAGGATCATCATAACCTGATCTAAAGGCAGCCACTTAACTGACTGAGCCAACCGGCACCCCAGAAAAATAGCTATGTTTACTGTGTTTTACATATAATTAAATAATGACCCCTACCAGTGCTGGTTTTTTTCATGTGGATTTGCTTACTCTATGTGTTACTTGCTTTCAGCTTGAAGGACTTCCTTTAGCGTTTCTTGTAAGGCAACAGATTCTTTCAAACTTGTTTATCTGGTTTATTTCTTCCTTTTTTTTTTGAAAGATAGCTTTGTTGGATATAGGATATTGTTGGACAGGTTTTTCTTTCTGTTGAGCTATTTGACTGTGTTGTCCCACCACCTTCTGGCCTCCATTGTTTTTTCGGAGAGTTCACCTTACTAGAGTTTCCTTGGTAAGTGACTAAATCACTTTTTTCTTGGAGTTTTCAAGTGTTCTCCTGTCCTGTGTGGTGTAATAAAAAAATGTATGTGGTCCTTGCCCCTGATTTCTAACACAGAGGTTCTAAAATCTTTGGGATTTCCTGAGCGATAGGAGTTTCTGTTATGCTAATGAAGGGACTGAAGATGGGGGATCCTTACCAGAAAGGGCCGGCCTGGGAGTCTCAGCCGCCCGCACCTCCTGCGGGGAAGGGAGAAGCCTGGAGTTCCAGCCTCTGGCCAGTGCTCTCTTCAGTGACACCCACATGAGGAGACTCCAATCAAAACTCCGAACACAGGGTTTAGTAGAGCTCTGGGACCAGTGAACACACTGATGTGCTGGTGGGAGTGATAAGCGGGCCTGACACCCTAAGGAGGCAGGGAGGCTCCGCGTGGCCTCCCAGGCCTCCCGCTGTGTGTCGTGTGGGGTTGCTGGAGTCCTGAGCATAGTGGTCTCCTTCCTTCTGTGAGATTTTCTTTGTTATTGAACCTGAAGGGATTATGGGAACCCCTGATTTATACTGTTCATCAGAAGTGCCCCTGGCCAGGGATGCCTGAAATCAGATCTCTTCACTGTGGAGTCCCAGATGAACTCCTGGTGGTTAGCATCCGGACTGTAGTATGGTATGGGACACCGGCCGGCGGGTGAAACAGAACGCCCTGATTTTCTTTTACTGTACGTGTTTTTGTGGGTCTCTGTGTTCACCCTACCTGTAGTTTGTCAAGCTTTCTGGATGTATTGATTTTTGGTGTTTGGTGGATTTGGGAAATGTTCTTTTGTTTCTTTGGATATTTTCTTACTAGGTTCATTCGCGGTTCTTTTCCGCAAGCCAGCCAGCTCAGTTTAGCCTCTGTCGGCCTCTGACCCCTGCTGCAGAAGATGTCAAGCTCTGTGCTATATCCTGCGTCTGTCCCAGGGCAGCCCCAGAGCCAGGGCTCTGGGGATGGAGGTGGACGCCATGACAGGCTTCTCTCTGAGGGGTTCCTTTACTCTGGGAGCAGAATGTCTGGAGGGTGGGCAGATGCCTGGGGTTCCCTCAGCTTGTTCCTGCTTGTGTGTAACTGTCACCCCATGAACTAGATGAGGGGATGAGGGCCGTAGAATTCCCCGCAGTCCGTACCCTCTCTGTCCCCTGGGTGGGGGCCCCATCTCTCCAGGGGATTAGCCTCAGGAGAGGAAACGCTTGCTGGGAGGACCAGCCTCCGCTGGGGAGCTGCTGGCTGAAGCCATCCAGGGGCAGGGACACAGCGGTCACCATCCACATACGGCAGAGGCGGTCCTTCCATAGAGGTTGTGAACTTCCACAAGGTTTTCTCAAGTAGACTTTTTTTTAAAGTAGACACTTCTTCAGTTACAGTCTGTCCTCGGGAGCATTTCCAGAGGCTGGGAGGAGTTGTTCTTCCGGTTTGGTCTTGTGGTTTCCAGCGGCTGGGCTGGGGCGCGTGTCTTCAGAGCCTTTCCTACTTGTGGTGGAGGGCGATTCTCCTTCCCTGTTGAAGCCGTGCAAAGGCAGCTTCCAGACGTGGGCACTGTGGGTGTGCACGCGCCCCAGGACGGCGTCGGGGCGACCAACCCCGCTGTCTTCTCTGTTACTCAGTTCGCTCCTTTCTTGGTGTAAGTCGCACGGCCCTCCTCCTTCTAACCGGAAGTGTTTAGTACAGCAAATCGTCTCAGGGAGTTTTTGGTGGAGAAGGTGTGTGGTGTGGGGGTGCTGTTGATTTTGCTTTTGCGGGTGCTCTCCTAGCCTGTGGGCGAGGGACTGTGGAGAAGTCAAGCCCGGGCTGGCACATGGGGGCCCGCGTGATCCGAGGCCAGGACCCCTCCTTCACCGTTAGTGCTGAATCCGTTTGTTCACGTCGGTGGTTAGCATCGCTGCCGCTTGATGTGTTTGTGTGTCTCCCGTAGTTTTCAAAAGGAAGGATGGCCTGAGTGAAGGCACTTCTTGATTCTCTGTATTTCTGCGCCTGTGTTTACGCATTTACCATCAGGTTCATCTTTCAGCAGTGAAGCAGAACAGCAGTGCGATTTACCAACAGCAGCAGCGGCTTGGGTCTGACTTTGTGTGTTTCCTTTGGCATCTTGGGAGTTGTCTTCGTGTGAGGTGTCGCACAGCTCAGTTCTTAGGACTGGTGTTGGTAGGACTGCAGATACGGAGAACGCTGGTGGCACTGATGACTGCATGATGGTCTGGTTAGCGCCTCCTCCGGCTGTGGGGTGGGGAGCGTGGGACAGGTCGGGCAGCCTTCTGACTGTTCTGACACCTGCAGGGAGAGGACGGGCAAGAGTGTTGCACTGGACCGTTTGGTTTTCTGCGCCTCCTCCCTCGGGAGCCCCCCGCTGCCCTGGCTCCCTGGTGCCCCTGTGGCTGCTCTAAGGGCTGGACGGCCTCCAGGGTCACTCGCTGCTCACTCTTTCTCCCTGCAACCTGGGAGCCGTTGGGGGGGCAGCGGCGGGAAGGAGGGAGAACCGAGCCTGCCTGCAGGTGGCCGTCGGTGAGGGGTGTCTGTGACCGCCATGTGCCGTGTCCACGCCCAGCAGTTTCCCAGATGCCACACCACATGGGGAGAGCTGGGGCGTTCCGTGCCTGAACTAGTCGTGTCCCTCTGCCCCCGCCCCAGTGGCCGGGGCCTCGGGGGAGCAGAAGGCAGAGCTGACCCCTTTCCCGCTGGCGCCCCACGTGGTGAACCTGCAGCGTTTGGGGCGAAGCGGCCGACGCAGCTCGGGGCTCGCCCTGGGTGAGCTGTGGTGTGAGCTGGAGGCCGTGGACGCGCTGTCTCGCTCCGCGCTCAAGTCCGGCCTTTAGGATCGTCCGTTTCTCTTTTATTCTCCGCCCAAGCCTCGCTGAGCACTGATGACCCGACGACGCTGGGTTTGTCCGCGTCCGCGCGTTCCCGTCGCGGGGCCGAAGGGGTCGCGACCGTCTGGGACGCGGGCAGCAGTCGGGGCACCTGCACTGGCCTCTGGCGATGCCCGACGTGCGTCCGCCGGAGATTCTTGTAGCGGAAACCGTTCCTCGGGCAAAGGCCGGACAACCCGTCGCGGCGCGTGTTCTCGCTCTTCGCCTCGCCGACGCCGGGCTCCGGGGCTTGACTCCGGGGCTTGAGCCGCAGAGCTTCGTCCCCGCGTCGGCGGAGGCCTCGGTCCTGGGCCAGGGACGTCCTGCGTCGGCCGGACGCAGGGGCCTCGGGCGGCTGCGGCCCAGGAGCTCCTCCCCCGAAGGCCCCAGCGCAGCCGCGGCACGTCGGGTCGGTCCGCGTTAGTGTCCCCTCGGGAGCGCGGCCGGGAGCGCGGCGGCGGGTGTGCGGGCTCCGGTCTCCGGGCCGCGTCCTCCCCGCCGTGCGCGTGACCGCCCGCCTCGACGGGGCTGCGAGGGACGCGAGGGACGCTCCGAGGGACAGACCGCGGCTCTCCGCGCCGCCTCCGAGCCCCGCGGGGACCGACCGTGGCGGAGGCGACGTTCCGCGGCGGCCCTTCCCCGCCCGTCCGCGCGGCTCCCGGACGCCCGAGCTCGCCTCCGGCCCGACGCCCCGCGCTGCGGCGGCCCCGGCTCGCCCGTCTAGGATCGCGGCCGGGCGGCTCCCTCCCTCCTCGGGCTGCGGAGCGTCCTGGGGCCTCGCGCGCCGCGGCGGCGGGAAGGGGCGGCGGACGGGAGGGTCGCGCCGGCCGGGTGCGGGGGCTCGGCCCGTCGGGCGGCGGCTGCGGCGGAGTCCGGGCGCCCGAGGAGCCGGAGCCGGGCCGGAGGGTCGGACGCCCCGTCCTCAGCCTTCGTGCGTCGCCCCCGCCGGAGCCCGGCCTGGCAGAGACCCGGTCCCTGTCCCGCCGCCGCCGCGCACAGACTTTCCCCGCAGAAGCCTCGTGTCCCCCGGGTCGCCCGCTGTCCCACCGCTCGTGTCACGAAGCTCCGCGGTGGCGGCGTCTTGGGAATTGTGACGGTTCCTCGCGCCCGTCGGCGCCGCGTGAGCCCCTCCTGCGGCCCGACCCCGGCCCCCCCCGCCCCGTCTGCCCCGGAGCCCGCCGCGGGTTTCCTCCACGACTCGCCCCGTGCGTGTGCGCGACGCCGAGCAGGTGTCGTCCTCCGACTGACCGCGGCCTCGTGCCCTCCGGGGCCGCCCCGGCTCGCACCCGGCGCGACGTCGTGGTTTCGAGGCTGCGCGGTGTCCGTCTGGGTCTCGGTCTGTCCGTCCGTCCGCGGACACGCGGCGACACCGTAGCCGCGCAGGTGTCGTGGCGCAGCTGCAAACACGGGTGCGTACGTCGGTCTCTGTTTCGATTGTTCCGTGTCCGAGAAAGCACAGGCAGGGCAGTGGGAAGGGGCGACGCCGACTCCGTGCGGAGCAGGGAACCCCATGCAGGACTCGGTCCCGCGACCTCAGGATCCTGACCCGAGCCGAAACCTGACGCTTCACCCACGGAGCCACCCAGGCACCCCCATGTATCCCTTTGAATTTGTGTTTTTGTAACCTTTGGATACATACCTAGAAGCGCGAGTGCCCGGTCGGAGGGCGGCTCTGCTTTCAACTGTCTGAGGACCCTCCATGCCCGCCGCACCGGCTCGCCTTCCCACCAGCCGTGGGAGGGACATGCTGGGCTCCGGGCCGCTGGCATCCCTGTGCCTTCCGCGCCCACGCAGGAGCTGCGGGGACTGGTCCATGGTCGGGCCTGGAGTAGGAGCGCTGCAGACACGGGTGTGGGTGACCCGGTGGGCTGGTCCCTGTGGGGCTGCGGCAGCTGATGGTGGACGTGTGCGTCGTGGGTCAGGGGTCCCTCAGCGTGCGCACTGCTGTCCAAGTAAGCGGCCAAGGGCAGTGGTCCCCTGGAGGCACAGGTTCCCACCGGGGGCACCGCGGTACAGACAGCATGACCGCCATTGCTGCTGTGCTTTGAAGGCTCTCCATGGCGTTTCTTGCTTGTGCCGACCAGACAGGGGACAGCGGTCAGCGGGGACAGGCCCCACAGTCCTCAGCGCTGCCTCTACCCTGGGCTTTGGGCAGAAATGGCAGAGGCCCGTGCTGTGGACGAAGGGCAGAGCCCGGGGCCGGGGCCGACCAGCTGCCTGGGTCATGCTCACTGGCACCCAAGGAGGTGTGGGGCTGCTCGTCACTGCATGGCCTTGGGGTCACCTGCACAGCCTCTGGGGGGAGAGCGAGCACAGGTAAGGCGCAGGTCTGGGCCGCCCCAGTGCCGCAGTGGGGCTTCTGTGACAGTGGCAATGGGCTGTGTCCCTCTCCGGCCCTTCCAAGGCACGTGCTGTGTGGGGCTGACGGCGCCATCCAAACTGTCCCCGTGGCCCGATGACCCTGTCCTCCAGGAGGGCCCTGCACTGGCTGCGAAGTCCATTTTCTCCAGGATTACCAATTCCTCGGTAACTTTGGTGCATCTAAAGGAAGACTGGTGATTTCTCAGGTTTTGAAAAAAAAAAAATTGGGTTTTTCAAATTCCATCTGAATGGCAGCGATGGCCTGGCTCCAGCTGTCCCTGCGGCTGTGTGACGGCCGGCGGTGCCAGTTCCGCATGGACAGCCTGGAGTGGAATAACTGGGGCCCCCACAGTCTGCAGCAGGCCAGGGGCAGTGACAGGCTTAGCGGAGCTTCCCCTTGCCCTTTCCCACGGCAGAGACCAGGCCGCAGACCCGCACTCCGCCGTGATAGGACGAGGCCCTGGGCTTCCCAGGCGCCCTCCTCCACCTCTGTGGGGCGATGCAGGCCACGTGCGGGCGATGGCAGGGCTGAGAGGACCCCCACAGCGGCTCACATCCCGGATTGCACACCTCAGACCTTGTGAGATCAACCCAAACGCTGACATTGAATTCTGTCACCGCATCATTAATGACAACAGGGTCTCCTCCTCAGAAAACAGTGGGCTGCCTTACAAAGACCTTTACCTTTCTCTCCTGGCCTACCTGGAAATACCTTTAGAAAAAGTACACGCGTGGGGCGCCTGGGTGGCTCCGTGGGTTAAGCCCCTGCCTTAGGCTCAGGTCATGATCTCAGGGTCCTGGGATCGAGCCCCGCATCGGGCTCTCTGCTCAGTGAGGAGCCTGCTTCCCCCTCTCTCTCTCTGCCTGCCTCTCTACCCACTGGTGATCTCTGTCAAATAAATAAATAAAATCTTAAAAAAAAAAAAAGAAAAAGTACACGCGTTACATTGCTTTGATGAAGCACTGGCGTGACGGTGTCCAGGCTGCACTGGCGCCCGCAGCTCTGTGCCGTCGTGGAGCCCCCGGAATGCCGTGCTTCCCGCTCCGGCTTCTGGTTTGCAGAGGCGTTTGCCTTTTCTGTTCCCTTCGCCCTCATCATGGAAATGCTGCGGCTCATCATCGCCGTTCAGCTTTGATGGGATTTTCCTTGCTGTGGTAAAAATCTGTGTTTTGTTTCAAGACTACGTGTTCATTTGAGAGAGACGGAACACGAGCAGGGGGAGGGGCAGAGGGAGAAGCAGGGAGCCCGGGACCAGGATCCCAAGCTGAAGGCGGACGCTCCGCCGCTGGAGCCCCCCGCGCCCCTCTCTGCGAGCCTCACCGTGTCCTTCGTTCCGCCGAGCTCGGGGCTGGGTCTGCTCCTTCCCGACGCCCTGGGCTCCGCGTTCACCGAGCTCGCCCTGGTGTGGGCATGAACGCCCTCTCAGAACGGCTTTCGCCACATCCACAAGTTTTTGTATGTTGTCTTCCATTTTTGTCCCAAGATCTTTTATTTCCCCTTTAAAATATCTTCTCTGATCCATCGTTTGTTCAGAACAATGTTTTTTGATTCCCAGTTTCCCATTTTCGTCCTTGTGTTCTAGTTTTACACGCTGGTGGTCCGAGGAGAGCTCCACGTGTGTGTCCGAATGCTGTGTGTGTCTGCGGGTCCGTTAGGGTTCAGATCCTGTTTTCTCACTGACCGAGCGGAGGGGCCCTGGCTGACAGGGGGGCACTGACTTCCCTGCTGGTACTGCGCAGCGTCCGCTTTTGCTTCGTACGACAGGTGCTCGGCCGCTGGCTGCGGGAATGTTCACAACTGCCACGTCTGCGGGGTGGACTGGCCCCTTCGTTACTATATAGTGACCCCTCTGTTTCTTTTTACCATTTTTAAGGTCGATTTTGTCTGATCTAAAGATATTTACTACTTTTTGCCTGAAATATCTTTTTCTACACCTTCAATCTCCATCCATGTGTGTCTTTATGATTAAAGTGAGCCTCTGGGAGGCAGCATATCTTTGGATCTTGTGTTTTTATTCAGTTATTATATGTCTTTTGGTTGGAGAATCTAATTTTTTTACATGGAATTGTTGGTAGATAGGGACTTACTGCTGTCATTTTCTAGATTGTTCTCTGGCTGTTCTGTAGACACCTTGTTCCTTGCTTTTTATCCTGCCTCCTTTTTTGTATTCTGACGTCCTTCGGTGTCTGTATGCTTTAACTTTTTATAATGTTCTTTTGTGTAATTGCTACAGGTTTTCTCTTGTGGTTTTCATGAGGATTTTGTAAAATGGTTTCCTGATACCTTCAGTAGCATTCCTCCAGTTGTCAAGGCTGCAGTGTACGGACTGTGTATCCAATAACGGAATATTATAATTCCGGTTATTTTTACCATATTTTAACCTTTAAAGTTGTGAGTGAATTCTGTACCGCCATGATTGTATCACAGAAGTGACCGACTATAAATTTACCTTCACGGGTGAGCTTTATGTTCCCTTCTCATGCTTTTATGCTGTTAACTGGCATTTTGTTATTTCTGCCTAGAAGAGTCCTTTCAGTATGTCACGGAGGGCAGGCCTAGTGGCAGTGAGCTCTGTCCACTTCCGTCAAGGAAAGTGCTGATCTCCCCTCACTTCCGCAGGACAGCTGTGTCAGTCTAGAGCTCCCGGTTGACAGGGTTTTCTCTGTCTGTAAATACTTGGAGTTCGTCGTCACATTCTCTCCTGGCCCAGAGTTTGCGGTGAGAAGTCCCCCCGGCCAAGGTGGGTCCTTAGATGCAACTCCTCTGTTTCGTCTTGCAGCAGTCCAGGCTCCGTCTCGGAGGCCGCAATCACGGCACCGTAGCTCACCGCAGCGCGCCGCAGGTTCAGCTGTGTGAGGTCCCCTGGGCCTCGTGGACCTGGATGTCCACTTCTGACCCGGGTCGGAGGCGTTCATTGTTTCAAATATACTTTCTCTTTCTCTTCTCCTGAAATTCCCACAATGTGGCAATAATCCCCACAGGCTTTCTTCACGCATGTTTCTTTCTGCTCGTAGTTGGCTAGTTTCAAAGGTCACTCGCTCTTTTTCGGCATCGCCAGGTCAGCTGCTGAAGCCCTTGAATTTTTCTTCTCAGAGAGAATTCATTTCTACAATTTCTGGGTTGTTTTGTGGTTTCCTTTTTTGTTTTATTTTTCATTTTGCTTGCGTATTGTTGAGCGCGTTGCTCCGCATTTCCGTGTGATCGCTCACCACCGCGCATTCACGGTTGTCCTCACAGCTCGACTCTTGAGGGGCCAGTGGTGCCCTTCGAGGGCGTCCTGGATCTCATGCTGCCCCCAAAGGCCATTCGGCCTGAAGCGGCTGGCTGCCGAGGCGCTCCGGCAGGAAGAGCTGTGCCCGGCTTTGGATGCTTCACAGCTCTCTCCTCACGGGGCCGGAAGTGGGGTGCAGCTGGGCTCTGGGCTCAGACTCACTTCTGCAGCCGCAGGTCTTCGGTGCCACTCAGTTACAGAATGGGTCTGGTCGTCATTTTTCTGGCTGTAGCTTCTCCCTGAGCCCGACCTCGGTAGTAAAGAGCTCTACAGCCTGGTCCTGCGTCTCCAGGAGGCGCCAGGCCTGTCTCGCCTGCTACAGCGTGTCCTGCCCCCGGACGAAGACACCCCGCGGTCCCTGCCGGACACGCCCGCACTCAGGAGCGGACCCGGTCGCCGGTGTGCCTTCGAATGGCCTTTGGGATGGGGGCTCCCCGGAGGTCAGGCTGGGCCGGCTGGGATCTGCAGGGTGACTGAATCATGTCGAGCACACGTGGGACGTCCCTCGGGCCCCTCCTGGCCCAGGACACAGAAGGTGCGTGCGAGCCTGTGGCCAACGTGGTGTGTGGACCACATGGCCAGGACCGGGGCCTGGCCGAGCCGGGGCCTGTGTGCCGGCAGTGACCCTCCGCGCCCAGCGCTCCTGTGGCCATTCGTGGTCTCGCTGCTGTCCTAGCGTCTGACTCTGCCTTCTCCAGGGACGCATCTGCCCTGAGATGTGTCACTCACTCACTCTGGTCACTCGCGGTGCCTCTGCGGCCCTGCCGCAGCCATGACCGTATGCGTGCTTGGGGGGGGGGGGGGGCGGACCCGGGGGCGCCCCGGGGGGGGGGGGGTCTGGGCATATGTGCACCCCCCCCCCGTGCAGGGTACAGGGAGGGCTGCGTGTCCTGGGTGCTGCGGTCCCCACTCCTCGGACTGCTAGCTGCGGGGCCTCCGGCGGGGCTGGGGTTTGCTGGCCCCCCTGCGGCCCGCTCGCTGACCAACGGGGACCCCGGCGGCCTGGGAGCTTACGCGTGGGCTTGGTGGTGGGATATTCGTCAGCTGTGAGGTGATCCCACACCCCGTGGGGCCAACATCCTCCCTCTCGGAAACGTCTCTGCCTGTGAGGAGAGTCCTGGGGCCGCTCTTGCCGCGCCCCGTCTGCCGGCCCTGCCCCCCCGGGGCGGACTGTGGCCTGGACGCCGGCCTTCCCCCCCACCCCCCAGCCCCGGGCAAGCGTGGCTCAAGTTCTTGGGAGGAGTTTGGGGTTTTGGCTATACGTGGGCAGGAGATCAGAGGGTACTGAGCTTCCTCTTGGCACAGCTGTCCCTGCCAGTAGGACCCCAGTGTCATTCACGGCCGAGTAAGGGCCCACGCATGAGCACGGGACCCTTGGGCTGCTCCTGCGTCTGGGCCACGGGGGTGCTCTGGGCCGCCTGCAGCTCTGCTGGGCGGGCCCCGTGCCCACAGCCAGCGCGTGCTGCCCACTTTCCGTCCCCTCGCCGTAAGGAGCTCCCAAGGATGTCTGTGGCTCGTGTCCCCCAGAAGTGCTTTGAATGGTGTCTACCCCCACGTGGTGTGTGTCCTTGGAGCTGCCACGGCGTGGGGGTGGGGTGGCCAATGGACCCGGCCCCAGGGCACGATGTGATGGGCAAGAACCCAGCCCCTCAGGAGACCTGCTGTTCTTGCCGCAGCACCCAGTGAACCGTGTCCGACATGTCCGTGCACGTCTAGAGAGGGGCCCTGAGCTCCCGGCCTCCGGAGGGGCCCCCAATGTGGGCGAGAGACTAAGTTAGCGCTGAGGGTTCTGTGAAGCCCTGTGAATCCCCCCGGAACTTCCTGGGTGACACAGGGCCTGGGATGGAGCAGCCGTGCTGCTGAGGGGCGGCCCCTGGCACGTGTGGGTCCCTCAGGCACTCCCCGCCCCCCATGCCCCCCGGAGCTGTGGGACCAGGGAAAGATGTGGCCTTGCCCCGAGCAGCTCAGCACGGAGTGAGCAGGACAGGGTGGTCCTGGAGGTCCTGCGGCGGGGAGGGGGGGGTGCTGATGCCTGCGACCTGGTGCCCACCCACCCATGGGCTCCTGAGTGCTCAGCGGACATCTGTCCTCCTCTTCCCCCGGGGCTGTTTCAGTCTCAGCCGCATGAGTATGGCCGTCCGCCCCGGGCTCCTGTCTTGCTGAGAACCCCCATGTGAGTCTGCCTGTGTTCCTGGTTCATGTGGCCAAGTCTCCTTCCGCTGCATGGCCCTGACCGGTCACAACCCTGGTCGCATCACGGGGGGCGCCGGGCCGCCTGCCACAGCCGGCCCCAGGTCACGGGCCTCCCCAAGGCCCCACGAGTGGCTTCTGTGGCGTCAGACTCTCGGGCGTGGCCGCCAGGGGTGTCGCACCGCCTCCTGGTCCAGTTTCTGGGGTTGCTTTAGGTCCCGTGACGTGTTTCATGTCTCAGAGCATTAGAGTCACCCTCCTCCAGGCCCTGCTGTGTGACCCCGGGCACCCTGTGAGCTCACGGGTCAGGAGGCACCTGGCCCAGGGACACCCCTGCCCGTTCCTTCCTTCGGGTCACTGCAGACCCTGGGACCCGCACAGAGCCAGACGCGCAGGCCGAGACGCCGCCCGACGGGTGTGGCATCCCGTCTGACTCGGGCTGTGGGGCGAGCCGAGCGTCCCTGCTCCAGAGCGGGGACCCCGCCGTGAGGGGGACCACGTGGACGTGCTCAGCAGCGGCGGGCAGGGCCTGCGCCGGCGGCTTGCGCGGGGCCCCACGGTCGCCGGACCCAGGAGCCGCCTCTTTCCTCCCTCTCGCAGGTCCAGGGAGCAAGCTTCCGAGGCTGGAAGGAAGTGACTTCTCTGTTCAGTAAAGACGACGAGCAGCACCTGCTGGAAAGATGCAGATCCCCCAAGTCCAAAGGGTGAGTCCGCGGGGCCCGCGGGAGGGCGGAGCGGGCGGGGAGCGGACAAACGCGCTGCGCTCGTTTTCGTGCTGCGGCAGCAGCAGAACGGGAGGATGCGCTTCGGGGAGAGGGTCCCGGGTGCCCCCAGAAGCCCCTTGAGAGCTCACGGGATGACGGAAAGGTTTCCCAGACCAGCTCTTGAGCTCAGAGTTGGAAACGGCACTTGGTCTTCACACAGCCTCTAGGCACGTGTGAGACGTTCACTAACTGCAGAAAATCAAGGTGGGGAAAAGATTTTTGGAAAATTGTGTATATTTAAACTGGCCCATTGCTGTTCATTAGAAGCAGAATTTTTTAAAGTATATTTAAACGTGACAAGATACAGTCATTGAGAGCTGAGGGATTGCCAACGGCGTGTGAACGGAGGTGAGCCGGTGGGCCTCGCCGCAGACGAGGCGCTGCTGTTTGGGCCAAGGGCACCCAGGCGGCCCTGCTCCAGCCCCCCGGCCGGGACGCTTCCTCATTCTCCCTCCCGCCCCCCGTGGAGGGCTGTGGGCCCGGGGCTGCGGCCTGGGTTGTGCGTGCGCCGTGACACCCTGGGGACGGCCCTGCTCTGGGGCTGGAGGTTCGCCGGCCTGGCTCCCGCCCCTTCTGTCGAGCCCTCTCCCCACCCAAGGTCTGAGGCTCAGTTGTGTTGAGCGAATTACCCACTGGCAGCTTCGGACGGGCGAGCCGCACGTGTGAACAGCCGTGGCCACGGCTCGGTAAACGGGGAGTTGGTGTCCGTCTGTTCGTTCGCATCTGCAGCTTCCTGCTACCCGCTCGGCTCGAACACTCGAGCATTTCCTTGTGTGAAAACTCGCTCTTGGCTGTGTAGATCCAAGTCTTCCTTCAGATGCGGCTCCCCCAGCTTCGTTAATAGGCAGGGACTTACTTTACTAATTTTAATTCAGGTATAATTACAGATTTGCGTTTACTTTATAAATGACTTAAACTTGTGTGCACAGCAGACCCGAACGAGGTCCCGGATCACGGGGTCACCCACACACGGCTGTCTTGTCTCCCACAGAACTAACTTACGGTTAAGAGAAGAGCTGAAGACCGAGAAGAAGTCTGGATTTTGGGACAATCTGGTTTTAAAACCGAACGTTCAGCCGAAGAAACCAGATGAGATCGAAGGCTGGGAGCCTCCAGCACTCGCTCTCGAGGAGGTGACGGCCGACGCAGGGGACACGGCGAGCGGCCACCCCCCTCAGCCGGGCTGGGAGTCGGACAGCAAGGGCTGCAGGAGGTACAGCAGCCTGGCGAGCTCAGGGAACAGCTCCCGCTGGAGCCTGCGGTCGGCGGGGAAGCTGGTCGGCATCCGGCGGCAGAGCAGAGGCCACCTGACCGACAAGTGGGAGGAGCTGGAGTGACCGTCCGGCCCCAGCAGATGGGACAGGTGCGCGGAGCGCGCATTCCCCACCCACCGCGACCGTGGCCCTGTGTCTTCTCTCTCTCCGTGCAGGCCCCACAGTGTGCCGTCGCACGCCCTGTTTGCACGCCCGCCGCTGCCCTGGTGTTTCTGTGAGGACGAGAGCAGAGCGCCTTCCCCGCCTGCCCGCGTCCACACGGGCCTGCCCGCGTCCACACGGGCCTGCCCGCAGGCTGACGGAGGGGAGCCCCAGCCACCTCCTGGGGAGCGTCCGCCTCTAACAGCGCCGCTGGGCATGGTCCCGTGAGCTGCACCCTGCTGTCCTCCCCTCCGTGCCCCCCCGCCGTGTCCTGCATGTGGTGTCCGTGTGTGTCCATATGTGTCCATGTGTGTCCATGACACTCGACTGTAGCGGCGGGCCAGGCCCTCTTCTGCTCCCAGAAGCCCGCGATCCAGCCGTGAAGCCACTCTTCCAAAGGTTATGTTAAACTGCGTTCGACCCAGCGAATTCAACTTTTTTTCTTCACAAATCCAGGAAAGCAAAGGTTACATCCGGTGCAGCATGAGATGCCACTCTCCGCTTCACCTTCATCTCTCGCGCTGGGAGGAGTCTCCCGTGTGCACGGAGGACGGGGACAGCGGCTCTTCCTTTAGGGCTCCTCTTACTCGTCCCAGACATCCACATTGTGATCTTCACGTTCTGCCGAAAGCGTGTTGTTGTGTGGCTGCAGGCTCAAGAGTGCCGGTCAGGTTAGCAACGCGATCCTCTCAGTTACTCTTGGGAAGCACGGATTGGCTGAAGGAGTTTAAACTATATAAAATACTGCAAGTGCCTCTTTTCTATTATGTGCAGGTGTTTGGTTTCCTAGTGAGCCAGCTGCCGTGGCCGCCGAGCAAGGACAGGCCGCGCACTGGGCTCAGGGCTCCTTGGCAGGACCGCCGTGTCCGCAGGCGGTGCCCATGGCTGCCTGAGGCAGTGGTGGTTTGGAGGAAAAAGGTTTAGAAGTTTTTTTGGTTAAAAATAAAACCTCCAGCAACACCGTGCTTACCTCTTGTGAGAAAACACAGCCCCCCCCCCCCGCCCCGGAAAACACTTGTGGGACCCCGCGCAGGCCCAGTGCCAGGACTCCTGACGGTAACAGCATCCGCCCATCTGTCCATCCTTCTTTAGTAGATCAAGGAACTTACTTGACTGAGTTCTGAACGGGGGCAGGTCTTAAGTTTGTTAGGACGTGAAATGCTGGGGGCGTTTGGTGACACAGGGAAGCTGGAACAAGTCCTCAGGGAAAGGGGTCAGTAGGTGGCAGTGGCCTCGCAGCCCTGCTCAGGCTGACTGGACTCGGGCACGCGTGTCAGAGCCAGAGCTGGAGGCACTGTGTCTGGAACCCAAGCCCCGCGGCAGGTGGCCGCACACCCGTGTGGCAACGCTAAGTGCCTGTAACTCACCTCTGTGCGAGTCTGTGACACGAGGCTGGCGACACGCCTTCCTAATACTGTTTCCGAACATCTGAAGACAAAGCCAGATCGGAATTGGAATACGCACTGTAAATCACATTTTTCTTATTACAAAGATTAATGTAAAAACAAGCTTTTTCTTCTGTTGTCTCAGACTAAATGAAAATAAGTATGTTTGTGGTTTTTTAATATATTTATTGCTGTGCTTTGGGAGAAAAGTATTTTTCTTGATCGAGTTTACCGAGCAGCTGTGTGATGTTCACGGGTTAGTGAGAGAATGTGGTTTTGGGGTTTTTGTCTGCCTTCTGTGAACACATGACATCACTGTGTAAAGGGCCAGTGGTCTGTGCTCCTTCTACTGTTGCTTATTTTGTAAGGGAAGTGACTGGCATTGAAGAAAGTAGAATTCATTCTCAGCTGAAGTTTTAAAAAAATAAAAGTACCATTCATTTCCTCTTCCGTTACTCGTCTGCGTGGTCCTCGGCATCGACTTTAAGGCGAGTGCTCGCAGTGGCTTTAGTCACTGAAAGCTGATGGCACTTTTCTTGATACCTTAACCCTCATTTTAAAATGCAAACAACACAAGGAGACAAAGTGTCCAGGACGTACCTTTTGCATATCCGAGCAGTGGAGCCACCGGCTTCCACTGTGGCCAGTCTGTGGGGAGCCAGCGGCGTGCCCGTGCTCTGAGCGGACTTTGGGGTCAGGCACTGAGAGCCGCACACAGTGGCGAAGCCGCGAGCGTCCCAGCAACAGCAGTTTTACTTCATCACCATCTCTTAGAGGAAAGTCCGCGAGGAACAGTGGCCTGTTCCAGAGGAGACGGGTACACACTCCCTGCAGCCAGTGGAGCTCTGCTATCTGGGGATCTGGGGGTGCAGGTACGTCGGGGGGGCGGCCCTGCGCTCCAGTCCTGTCCTCGGGGTCCTACTACGTACAAGGCGTTCACAGGTCTGTCCCCCACCCTGCCCTGCCGTGGCCCCCGTGCCTCCACCTTCCCAGAAACCAGAGCTGAGGGCAGTCTGTGCTGGTCAGGTTCCCCGGGGCCGTGGGATCTGTGGCGTGTGGGTGGACAGAACCCCCCCCCCCAGCTGACACGGCTGATGCCTGCAGCCACCAAGCACAGGGAACTGTCAGCTGCGGTGGGGGAGAGTCACAGGGACGTCGTCCAGATAACCCACATCCCGTGCGGGCAGGAGAGAACAGAATGCCCATGGCCTATGGAGGGTGGGCAGTGGTCAGGCCTCTGGGGCCGTGGCAGGAGGGGCCCCAGTGGCCGCAGGGCTGGCTTTGGCGTGAGGGTCCGGGCTATCAGAGACCGCCCGGAAGGTTCGCAGCACCCACACCGCCCTCCTCCCGTCACCTTTGGTGATGTGCAGTCCGACAGTGGCTCCCTCAGTAGCTGGCTGGGCTGTTTCAAAATCAGGTTTCTTTAAGTGTTTAAGCTACAAACATCGTGACATTTCAACCCTAAATTTACGCTACCAGCATGCGCTCCTCACTGGCAGTCTACAGACACCCACACAGACACGGACTTCCCCAGCTGGCTGACAATGTCCGTCTAGCTCCTCGTAACCTTTTCCTCAAAACCAGGATATGGCGCATAAGCTACGTCGGGCCCCCGCGACACGGCGTCCGTGTCCAGTGCGGTACGTCAGGGGGCTGTCCTCCCGGCACTGCAGGCGGGGCTGAAGGCTGCTGGGCCCTGCTGGGGCCTTGGGAACCCTGCTTCCTGCCAACACAGCACCCCCAGGGTGGCTCCGGCATCAGCACGCCTGCCGTGTTTCTCCGTTTCTCCGCTGCCGCGGCTTCTGACGGATCGCACACCTCCCCGTCGGTGCCCCCTGCACGGTCTGTGCGAGAACATCCTGGGGTTCTGATCGCACTGCGAGGCCCGTAAAACCTCTGCCTCTCAGGCCACAGTCTCTCCCGTGTGTCCGGCAGCAGCTACGCTTAGAACTCACCAAGCCTGGCACCTTGGGTGGAAGAATGTGTGTCATCAACGTGGTTTTCAGAACTGCGGGTGAGACACTGTCTTTGGGGGAGACAGGCTGGATAGAATTTCAGCTTTCCCAAAGAGTCACCAGGACTGGTCTCTCTGGGATGACTTCCACTGAATGTCATTTCCTTAGTAAGTCAAAATTAGTGTTGGGGTTTTAGGAAAATATTGACAAGATTTTAAAAAGTACAAAGTTTAGACAATTTAACTTTTCAAGAGAGCTGAATGAGTCTGAAGTGGGAGGGCTGAGGGAAATACCACTCACTCAGGGCGTTGAGAAGTGAAGCTTGTTCTCCTTTGGAAACTAGAATTTCAGAAGTCTCCTCCCTGGAGGCTTCAGGGCTGGTGCCGGAGGGGAGCCGGAGACGCCAAGAGCTCAGAGATGCCAAGAGCTTCTGTTCCGTAAGGAGTCTTCAAAGCTGGGCACGGAGAAGTTGCCCGCGAGGAGCCCCGCTTTCCTAAGGAACCAACAAGGAGAAGCCCCGTCAGGAACGCACAGCTCCACGCACAGCTCCACGCACAGCTCCACGCACAGCTCCACGTGTCCGCAACGGCGTCGCTGCCTCCTGTTTCTTTCCCTTTTTGGTTCAGAGCTTAGGTGGCTTCGAAAGTCATATGAAATATTGGGGAAATCTATCTAAATGTGAATAATTACCTCAGAAAGAATCATGGGTAGCATTTAAATTTTTCTATGTACTTTTTAAAAAAGCTTTTTACAGGGGCGTCCGGGTGGCTCGGTGGTGAAGGGTCTGCCTTCGGCCCAGGTTGTGATCCCAGGGATCGGGCCCGGCATCAGGCTCCCTGCTCAGCAAGGAGTCTGCTTCTCCCTCTCCCACTTCCCGTGCTTGTGCTCCCTCTCTTGCTGTGTCTCTCTCCATCAAAGGAATAAATAAAATCTTTAACAAAATGGAAAAAAAATTAAAAAAGCTTTTTACAATGAACATTTATTACTTTTTTTTTTTAAGATTTTATTTATTTATTTGACAGACAGATCACAAGCAGGCAGAGCGGCAGGCAGAGAGAGAGGGGGAAACAGGCTCCCCACAAAGCAGAGAGCCCGATGTGGGGCTCGATCCCAGGACTCTGGGATCAGGACCTGAGCTGAAGGCAGAGGCTTTAACCCACTGAGCCACCCAGGTGCCCCATCTATTACTTTTTAATAAAGAGAAAGAGAACAGTTATTTTAAAAATAAAATGTTAAGTGTCAAACATATAAAAGAAAAGAAATATGTAAGTAATGGCAAAACTATGGCCTGCTAGCCAAATCTGGGCCACCAACTGGTTTTTCATGGCCCATAAGAATTATTTTTACTTTTTTAAGGTTTTATTTATTTATTTGTCAGAGAGAGAGCGAGCGAGAGCGAGCATAGGCAGACAGAGGCAGAGGGAGAAGCAGGCTCCCTGCGGAGCACGGAGCCCGATGTGGGACTCGATCCCATGACACTGGGATGACCTGAGCTGAAGGCAGCTGCTTAACCAACTGAGCTACCCAGGCATCCCTATTTTTACATTTTTTTTTTTAAAAGATTTTATTTATTTATTTGAGAGAGAGACAGTGAGAGAGAGCATGAGTGAGGAGAAGGTCAGAGAGCGAAACAGACTCCCCATGGAGCTGGGAGCCCGATGTGGGACTCAATCCCGGGACTCCGGGATCATGACCTGAGCCGAAGGCAGTCGTCCAACCAACTGAGCCACCCAGGCGTCCCGCTATTTTTACATTTTTAAATGGTGAGAAAACTTACTCCTGTATCATAATACATGGAAAGTGTATGAAACGCATGTTGGTGGCGGGTAAGTCTGACTGAACACAGCGCGCACTCGTGCACAGGCTGCTTGCTGTCCTGTTTTGCTGAGTGCGTGGAGGAGGGACGCGCGGCCCACAAGGCCCCGCGTGTTCACAGAGCAGGTCTGCTGAGTCCTGCTATGAACGACCCTCCTGGCCTCAGCAATGATCCAATTTTGTCTCATATAGGCACTCCTGACTGAGCTATGATATTACAGTGAATCCCAGACATCCTAGAATTTCATCTTCAAGTTTAAATAAAAAACAGTTGGGAATTCATCAAGAAAATATGGTAATTACAAACATACCTGCAGTGAGCAGTGACAGAATGAAAGAGGAAACAGGCAGCTCCAGGATAGCAGGAGAGACATCAATCCTCCACTTTCAATAAAGGATAAAATCCACCAAGTGATAATTCACTACATGCATTAATAGAATGAAAAGGAAAACATTATTTTCATTGATGCAGAAAAAAGCATTTGATAAAAAACAAAAACACTAACTCAGAACAGAAAACCTGCCCTGACTTACTAAGGGATAGAAAAAGGCCACAGCTAAGCTCCTACTTGGTGAGAAGAGACTGAGCGTCTTCTCTAAGGTCAGGAACGAGATGAGAAAGTCCACTCTCCCCACTCCTACTACATACGCATCGTCACAGCAATTAGGCAAGAAAACTATGAAACTTATGAATGATACGATTTTATTTGCAGAGAACCCTGAAGGTTCTACCCCTCCCCCCCAAAAAAAAATTCCAAGAAAACCAAAAGCCACCACCAAAAAGTAGAATAGGCATGCTTAGGAAAGTTGCAGGACACAAAATCAATATAAAAACAACAGCTGTGTTTTTATACCTGAACAAAGAGAAACTGCAAAGGGAAATTGAGAAAATCTCATTTACGACAGCAACAATGAATAAAATAGTTGGGAATAAACTCAGCCACAGAGGCTGAATTACTGTACACTGAGAACTAGAACGTGGCTCAAAGCCATCAGAGCAGACACAGACAAATGGAAAAACCCACCGTGCCTGAGGCTGTGTGACTTATGATGACATCACCCAAGGTGATCTGTAGATTAAATGCACTCATCAAAATCTAGCAGTTTTTGCAGAAATAGAAAAAGTCCTAAAATTTACAAGGACTTTCAAGGGATCTCAAATAGCCAAAACAATCCTAAAAAAGAATCAAGTTAGAGGACTCATATATCCTGATTTCAGAACTCACTATGAAGCTACAGTAATGAAAATAGTTTTGTCCTAGCGTAAGAACATACAGAGACCCACAGACCAATGGGACGAGACAGCTCGGAAACACTATCACATACACAATCATGATTTTCAACAAAGGTGCCAACACCATTCAGTGGGGGAAAGGGCAGTGTTTTCAGCAAATGGTGATGAGAAAACTGGACGTCCACACGTGAGGAATGAAGTGGGGCCTTACCTTACACCATACACAAGTATGACTTCAGTGGTCCAAAGGCCTAAACGTAAAAGCTAAATAAAACTGTAAAAGTTCTGGGCAAAAGCGGAAAGTTTCACGACCTTAGGTTTGTCAATGATCTCTCAGGAGATGAAAAGGTCGGCCAATGCTGGGAGAAAGGGAAACGGGCTCCATCAAACTTATACCTGCGTGCGTCAAGGAACAACAGGCGACCTGCACAACAGGAGAGCACATCTTCCACGCATAAGCCTGTGAGGAGTTAGTGTCTAGAACATACAGGAAACTCCTGCAACAGTAAAAACACACAACAGAATGGGCACAGGACTTGAACAGACCTCGAATACGTCAGACAGACACGAGAAGGGGCTCCAGACCACTAATCACCAAGGGGACAGAAACCCAGACCCGCAGGAGACACCACCTCGCGCCTGTCAGAATGGTCCCTGTATGGTGACCGCCCCAGAAAAAGTGTTGGCGAGAACGTGGAGAGAGACCGGCACCGCGCTGCTGCCGGAATGCAGACTGCGGCGTCTGTGGAACGTCGTTCAGGATCTGCTAGAAATAAGAGCAGCACGGAATTAGCATCTGATGCACCGATTCTGCTTCTGGGTGTTTATCCAACGGAAGGGGAAGCAGAATCTCGGAGAGATACGGGCACACCCGCGTTCAGAGCAGCGTCTCCACAGACGAACTGCGGTCCGCCCGTGCAACAGAACACGGCTCAGCCCCAAGGAGTCAGGAAATCCTGAGACGGGCCACAGCGTGCATGGACCCTGAGGAATGACTTTCAGTGAACCAAGCCGGTCACAAAAGGCCAAGTACCAGATGATTCTGGGGACATCCTGCAGCCAGGGTAGTCAGATTCCCCACTGCAACAGGAGGCGGCGGGAGCCGAGGGCGAGAGCCGGGAAGTTAGTGTCAAATGGGGACAGGTGAGCGCCCAGGACAGGCAGATCCTAATGGCCTTCCCGGTACCCTGTGCAAGCCGTCGGGCCTCTCACTAGGCAGCGTCTGACACACGAGGCAGGACCAAGGGTGGAGGGTGGGGTCAAGCATGCACCGGCACACGGTTCACGGAGGAATTCAAGTTGTATTTCATAAACACGGGATCTTCTGCCTCTTCAGACTGGTTTCCAGAGGACAGCACGCCCTCCTGCTGGTCACTGTGGGGCAAGCAGCAGAGTCTGTGTGACGGCGGGCTGTCGTGGGGGGCCTTTGCCTCTGAGAGAGAAAGGATCTTCCAAGAAGGAAGCTGCTTGTCCAGAAGCACAAGCCCTGAAGGTCGACGGAGCGTCTGAAGCAGAGTAACACGGGGTCCCGCTCACACTCTGCCCTCAAACAGCCGAGCGACCACTGCCAAGGCGAGCTCATCCTAAGTCTGCCAGGACGTCCTCACCCTGACACCACAACAGGACGAAGACAACCCAAGAAATTCAGACTGAGATCCCCTATGAAAAAGCCTGTGTGGTACCAGCGAACCCAAACCAGCAAGTCGGTCCGAAAAGGACAGTTTAGCACGACCACCTCGTGGGATTTCAGCCCAGAAGGCAAGGATGGTCCCATGCGCAAAAAGCAGCCAATGTGGGGCCTGTGGCAGGCTCCGTCAGTCAGTGCACAACCCCTGACATCGGGATTGTGAGTCTCTGCCCCACAGTGGGTGTGGAGGTCACTTAAAAATGACCTCTTAAAGGAACAAAAATCAATCCATGCTCGTAGCACACAAGCCGGATATAGGATGAAGCCGCGTGATCTCAACAGACGCAGAAACGCATGACTAAATCCAACACTCTTTTTTTTTTTTAAATAAGGATTTTTTTTTTTAAATTTATTCATTTGACAGAGAGAAATCACAAGTAGATGGAAAGGCAGGCAGAGAGAGAGAGCAGAGAGCAGAGAGCCCGATGTGGGACTCGATCCCAGGACCCCGAGATCATGACCTGAGCCGAAGGCAGCGGCTTAACCCACTGAGCCACCCAGGCCCCCCAACACTCTTTTATGATTAAAAAAAATCTTCACAAAGGTACGACTAGAAGGTTAAGCCCCAACCTGATAAAGGCGTCTACAGGAAGCACACGGCACCCTCGCACTCACGAGGAAAGACAAAGCCTTCCATCAGCGGGAAGCACGACCCACGTCTGTGGCTGGCGTGGCACCACAGGCCCCAGCCCAGGCTGACAGGGTGCCCGGACTCCAGCTGCGTGTGGACAACGTGGGAGCCTGCACAGCGACCACCGGTCTGAGCTCAGCAGGTCACAGGACACAAATACCAACATTTTACGGGGGGCCTTGGGGTCGAAGGACAGCACTTATGGCACAGGCTCTTGGCAGTCAGACGGTAAGTGTCCTACAGCAGACCTAGTTCCTCGTACAGAGACCTGAACCATCAACAGGGGCGCATGGTGAGGGGCTAGAGGCCCTCTCTGTCCTCTGTGGCCATACACTGGGTGAGAAACAGCTTTTTGTGCCACGCAAGGGGCAAGGCTGCGTCTGGACGGCCTTCCTGGCTGGCGGTGCCTGCTGAGGCCCACCAGGTGCGTGTCCCACGTCAGGCAAAACCGGATGCCTCAGCCTGGCCCTCTCGGGCTGAAGGCACAGGAGATATGCTGTGGGGTCTCCAGCTCACAGTGTCCCCTAACACACCCGCATTCAAAGCACCATTCCAGCGTGTAGTTCGGGACAATTCTGCGTCGCACCCCCTCCTGCACATGACTGATGGCTGCCTGGATGTCGTCTGCCTTCTGCTCAGCCTGTGGCCTCTACTCCCGCCGTCTCTTCCCCAAGGCCGCTGAGAAAGCTGCCACTGTCCGCAGCTCGGCCGGGCCTCCCATGGACCACCTGGACGGGCTAGCAGAGCGCAGCGGCTGTGCTCCCCTCTGTGCTACCGACACGTCTGGGGGATAAGAGCTCAAACTTTAACGTCTTTTTAAGAAGAAATCAACACCAAAAAAGACCAACACTGAAAACCGGCAAAAGACACACGTTAGGCAACTTACCCAAAACAAAAACCCATGGTCGATCATACAAAGAAATGTGGACACACCTTGTCCCTCACTTCGGCCAAGAGCACCGGGGGAGGGACCCCGCAGCAGCCTTCTTCGGGGAGCTCAGGTGCTCCATGTGTCGCTGCCTGGGAAAATCCTAACTGCCCCCGTTCACAGGGGCTGTCTGGGCACATCCTCCAACACGTGATGCCATGCCTGGGCTCTGCTCCTCCTCCGTCTCAAGGGGCCGGAGAGCTGCACACGAGCTGCTGACAGCCTGCCCATCCCAGTTCCTCCGTGCGCAGTGGAGGTGACTGTGTCAGTGACACCCTGCCTCCTGTGACAGTGCACAGCCAGCAGAACCCGGGAAGGGTCAACAGGAAAAGCCCCTCCTGCGACCCACAGACGTCCCGGGCTCCACGCCACGTCCCGGGCCCTCAGCACCAGGTCAGCACAGACAGTGATACTGAAAATCCAGAATCTTTATTTACAAAGACGCGAAACCACAAACCATTTATATGCTTAGAAGAGGAAAAACTTAGGGCAGGAAGGAGAGATGATCTGCGGGGGTGCCCACCGCTCTCCCACAGCGCCGGGGGGGGGTGCTCATCTATGTGGCGGGAGCAGGGTCTCGGGGGACAAGGTCCCGGGTGACTTGTGGATTCTTTCATAACATAATCCCCCAAATATCCAAAATAGACATGCAGTATTTTAAAAATAAAACAATCTTTTAAAGGTTTCAATCAACGATATCAAAACCACGGACACTACTTTTTCAGGAAGGTGTAAAACCGAGGAAGTCAGAAGAGTAAATAAAGACAATTTATTACTTTGTCTAGGAAAGCACTTCCAGGACAGTGCAGGTGCGGCTGCACCGGGCGGTCCCACCACCCGCACCGTGGCTGGCCACAAACTGACCACAGACTGACCACAAACACAACGGTACCACACGCTGCGCTGGGCTCACTTCCATCAGTGAGGACTCACTTGGACACAACCAGTGCAGTTAAATACATATTAAGAAAAATAAATATTCTGTATCCCGTATTTACAACAGCCCGTTCTGTCCCCTGCCCCTAATTACTACGAAATCAGGAAACCATGATCTGACCATTAAGCACAGTAGCAGCCGTACGTGTCAGTGTGGCACAGAACGTGGTGCTACTAACCCAGGACCTTACTGAGCCATAGTAATAAATACACAACGTTGCAAACCTTCACAGACTTAAACGAAGAGGATTTTAGAGAAAGTGAAATGATTTTGCTTGGGATCCCTGATCCCCCTTCAGAACAAACCAACGCCCTGTGGCCTGTCCATGCGGGGGTGGGGGGGGCGCGTTCTCCAGGCTCCTGTAGCTCCCGGGTGACAGCACAGCACGGAGAACCCCTTCTGCCTTCAGAACTTGAACAGGTCGATGAAGTGCTGTGGGGACACGGGCATGAAGCAGCTGTCGGGGTCGGCGGCGGTGCAGGGGTGCCCCGAGTCCTGCGGGAGGAGGCAGAGGGGTCACCACGGAGCACCGAGGCCACGGCGCCGTGTGGAGGACACGGACCCGCGTTACAAGGGCAGATGGGCATGGGGGTTTGTGAGCAGAGGCAGGTGGGCCAAGCTAGAGGGCCGGGGCCGGGGGTTCTCTGCCTCCCTGGCCTGGCCCCGAAACGCGCGCTCCAACAGCAGGGCGCCCCCGGAGCTCGCACTCCGCGGGAGACCGGGATCCTGTTTCACAGGAGCAACGACTAAAGAAACAGGCGCTCCACAGACTGACAAACTAGAGAGCAGAGACCGGGGGCAGCTGGAGGCCACGCCAGGTCGAGGCACCTGCCATGTGGCCCCGGGCCTCAACGAAAGCTCACGGACACGTGTCCCAGTCCCCCTCAGACTGAGCCTGCCCCTGACGCACTGGCCCCAAGGACATCCCGCAAGCGGCTCAGGGGGGCGGCTCTGGCCGGCCGGGGAGCATGCGTGGACGCGACACAAGGCCTGGTCTAGCACGGAGGTACCTTGAACAACAAAGCAAGGCGGCAGTCCTTTGAGGTCGTGGAGAAAGCACCAGGAGGAGTGCGGGGAAGGGAGAGAGAGAAAGGGAAAGCGACGTTAGCGAGAGAGCAGACCGCGAGCGCGTGTGGACGGGATCTGCAAACTCGGCTGGAGCCGCCCGTGCTGAGGCGGGCGGTGGGAACATTCTTGGAGCCAGCGCACGACCACCAGGACCCATCCGTCCTGAGGCCGGACCGACACTCCCCTTGCCTCGGACTCTGGGCTGAACGCGGGCCGGGCTGCAACCCCAACCGCAGACTCCCCACGGCACAGGCAGTGCGAGGCTGCGGTCTCCCGGCTCGTACCGAAGACGCCTGGGCCGTGTCTGGGGAAGCCGTCTAGTCTCCCGCGCAGCCCAGCACCTGCTTTGCCGAATGCCTGCTGTCCACCTCAGTGTTGCTCCTGCTCCCTCGTGCTCTGTCCGCGCCCCACTGAGCAGCCTGCCGACCTCCCCACACGCTACCCAGCCACCCGCCCACTGCCCCTTGCGTGCCCGCCACCGTGCGTCCTGTGGGCACCGTGCGCAGGCCACCTGGGGGATCTGCTCCCGCACGTGGGCGCAGACCTGCCGTGACCCCGCCTGGTCCCGCCCGGAGCCCCAGACCTGCAGCGTCCACTCTGGTGGCGACACAGCCCTGACCCTGGTCCTGGCCTCCCACAGGACTCCTTCTGTCTGGCTGCGCAGTGACCCCCCACATCACCTGCACCACAGTTCCGGGAAGCTCAGTGACACAGAAATCCGGTTGCAGAACGGACGGGAGGAGGCACAGAGCCGCCTGTGTAACCACGGAGGGAGGGTGCCTTCCCTCCTGAGGCCGAGCCCAGATCCCACTCCGGGACCTACCCCCACGGCCCCATGAGGTCACCACGATGGGTCTGTGTCGGGGGCCCTGACCCTCAGAAGCTGGGATGCAGGAGCCACGCTCCTCTGTCTGCGTCCACGAGCACCTGCAGGGTGTGGGGTGCACACAAGCCTCCCTCGTGCCCTGGGTGATGCAGGCTTCCCCACAGACGGACTTGGGCCTCCCTCACCCATCAGGCGTGACACCTGCTCACAGACTCTGTGCCCTTGAGGAACCGCGTCCTACAGAACAGCTGTGACCACAAAACACGGGACCTGTACCGTGTTTTCACCGCGAGGTGGGAATCCAACTAACGGACGTCAGTGATGGGGAAACAAAATCCCACGTGACTCGTGCAAACGGCATCAGTGAACCTCAGTTAAAGGAAGAGAGGAAACGCCCTGCACAGGACCGCACTCTCGACTCCCACAGGTAAGAGGAAACCACAAGTGACACTATCACAGACGTCCTCGGAGAGGAGAGAAACCTCCAGGGCTCGTCTCCTTTGCAACAATGCAGCGTCTGCCCCACGCTCCCTCCGACAAGCTACAGGTAAACGTATGGCAAAGCGAAGAGCAGGGTCGGTGCTGACGAGGCAGAAGCCGACGGCTGTCCCCCAGCAGCATGAGGGCCACCGCACGCGGGTGCACACGTGGATCTCACCTGCCGTCGACGGAGCAGGAGAGCTCAGGACGCGCGTATTCGTGGTCAGGGAGACCGCGGGCACACATGCCAGCGTGAAAGCAAATGACCCGGCACATGAGCTTCCCTCCCGCTGCAGACAGACCCAGCCCGGACGTGTGGCAGGGAGCCAAGGGGCGGACGGCTTCTAGCCTGCCTGGGTCCTCCGATTCCAAATGTGAGTCAGTAGGTGCTGGTTCAGTTTCGATCAAATACGAAAACCACGTGTCCCTCTGACAGGCTGGGACCTCCCTGCCGCAGGGGCTTGGTGTGGAGGGGAGCCGTGAGGAGGCGCTGGCAGGGGTGCCGGAGGCGCAGGGCTGGAGGCCCAGTGTGGGGCACCCGCTCCAAACGCTTTGGCCCCTTTCTCCCGGGCTGAGGGCTGGCAGCAACCCGGCACCACCCAGGACGGGCTGTCCCTGGGGACAATGTCCCCCGAGCAAAGACAGACACATGGCAGCCCGACACTTCCAACTCCAACCGCATGCTGTACGGCTCACGTCCGTGACTCTGTCCCCCACCCCGACATCCGTGGAGATCAAGCTCGCTTTCTCAGCCCCACTCCCCTCACGCCCGCAGCAGAGCCCGTGGAGCCCCCCGGCCACCCCGCTTTACCTTCCAGAAGAGGATGCTGCAGTGGCGGCAGAAGTGCAGCGTGTCCCCGTACTGCTCCCGCGGCGGGTAGTGCTTCTGCAGCGCGAAGTACATCAGCTTCCACTCCACGTGGCCCTTCTCCGACACGATCAGGTGCCTGCAGAACTGACACACCACACACTGCTGAGCGCCACGCCAGGGGCCCCGGGACGTGGACTCAGACCCCCGTGGACTGAGGCAGAGGGGGCGAACCCCGGGCCCCATAGCATGAGCACACGGGACAGCACAGGGCAGGCGGGAAGAGCCTGGTCTGCAGCGACGCCCACGACCCATATTATGGGAAAATCACGTCCCATGCCCGGTGTCTCGACACCTGCATCTCTGTACGGAAACGACCACCTGACTGAAAACAGGGCCAAGGACCCAGCACAGAGGTGGCCTGGGTGCCACACTCTGTCACCAAGGACCCCACGGTGCCACTACACACCCACTAGCTCGCACATGATTAAAAAAAAAAAACAAAAACCCATGACAAAAGTGCCTGGGGGACTCCGTCGTTAGGCGTCTGCCGTCGGCTCATGACCTCAGGGTCCTGAGACAGGCCCCGCGTCGGGCCCCCTGCTCCGCGGGAAGCCTGCTTCTCCCTCTGCGCCCCTGCTCGCGCTCTTTCTGATAAACAGAATCTTTTAAAAACAAACCAAACCTGACCCAGGAAGCAGGAGTACCGTGCGGGTGTGGGGACACCGGAGCCCGTGGCTCAGTGGCCGGCAATATATGACGCGCAGCCTGGGGGACAGAAGCGTGGCGCTCCTGCCAACTTTAACACAGGTGCATGTGAACCAGGATTTCCACTCGGGTGCACACCCACGTCCACATGAAAACGTGGGCGCCAGCATTCACCGCTGTAGAATGCATCAAAGCCACAAGGAAGAAACGACCCAGATGTCCACCAGCTGCGCAACAATCAGCGGAAACGGGTCCGGCCACGGAGCGGCCTGCTGACTGGCCACGGAGCGCCGTGCGGCCGGGTTGGGGAGCAGGGGGCCCACAGGGCGGTTCCACGGGGAGGGGAGGTTTGGTGGACCAGGGACTGGTGTGGGGCGTCTGTCCCTCAGGAACCGCTGCAGGGCGTGAGGGCGGACTGCGGCTTCGGGAGACGGAGTGGCCTCCCCCATGCACCAGCCGTCCGGCCCCAGGCCGCGGCTCTGCCTGCTGCCCCCAAGGCCTCTCACAGGGCAGCGCTGGGGACCCCTGCACCAGCCAGCCCCACGCCCCGGCTTCTGCTTCAGCCGCACCCGCACCCCCAGCCCACATCCTCCTCCGGCCTCGGACGCGGCTCCTCCCGGCTCCAGGAGCTCCTCAAACAAGACCGCACTTCCCCAGGGCATCCGCCCGGAAAACCCCAGACGTGGTGGGGCCGCTGCACCCTGGTGCACAACACTGAGGGCCACAGGTGCCGTTTTCTCAAGGACACCCCACCCCTCAGCCTCTCAGAGGGACAGTCTCCCGGGGGCCACGTGTCCACGACTCTGTGGCTCCACCCGCCCACCCGGCCACAGCCAAACCCACCTCTGATGGGAAGAAATGCATCAGGGAGCCGCTGCCCTGTGCCCTGCCCGCCCCACACCACCCTGCACCAAGCAGATGACCTGTGCGTGTGCGGGTCTCACGGAGCCCTGCGTGACGAGTACGTGCACCCAATGCCCAGAAGGTCACACGCAGACCTGCCCTGAGCAGGCCCCCACGTCTGGGTCTGCGGGCGCAGTGAGCAGGGAGGGAAGGTTCAGAGAGCCACGTGCAGGCGCTGGGGATGGTGACGGCGCAGGCCAGCCTCCAAGGGACACATCCCACACCACGGAGCCCTGAGGCCACCACACTCACCTGCTTCTCGGCAAAGTGGTACTGGCAGAGTTTCTTCCACAGACGCCTGTCCTCACTGAGCATGGACAGCGTCGGCGTCACCTGGCCCAGTGTGACAATGTCCCAGCCGTCAGAGAATCTGTACAAGATGTTGTTGAGCATATGCAAAGGGAGGTCACTGAGTGTGAGGCCGTCATTCACCTGCCGGGGTGCAAACAGATAGGGCTGCACTGCGTGCGACACCCAGGAGCACCAGGCTACAAGGACACCGCGCAGTCCCTGACTGCAGCTCTTCAAAACACAACACAACCAGAGACACAGCTGAAGTGTCACCATCCCTCACACTTGGCCATGGGAGCCCTGAGGCCCTGTGTCGAGAGATGGCTGGTCTCACGAGGACCCCGGAGGAGAGGCGGGAAAAAGAACGGAGGCCAGTCTGTGCCCTCGGCTCCCCCAGACCCCATCCGAGTGCAGGACTCACTCGTCAGACGTGCCACGGACAAGGGGTGGAGAGGTGGCGGGGTCTGAGAATGGAGCAAATCAAGTCACTGATCTGCCACGGAGGCCAGTCCAGCCGCCAGCATCTACTGTCCAACGCAGGAGCTGCACCTGCCCCCCACAAGCCTGCGCCTATGTCCCAAGAAAGGACGTGACCCAGTGTGCAGAACCCGTGTGTCGTGGTATCGGGCGGGAGAGGAGCACACACGTGGGCAGCCGAGTGTCGCAGCCATGGGCTGGGCACGCACCCACGCCGCCTCTCACGGAGACAGGGCAATGGCTCTGACCCCTCACGGCGAAGATCCTGCGGGCTCAGGGATGCCTGCACACCTGGCCAGGGCCACACGCTTCTGATGTGGCTGGGTGACTGTCCTTGTCCCCAGTGGTCAGCCCCAAGGCCGGCTGGCTTCCTTCCGGCTTCTGTTTTCTCCAGTGGCCCCAGCAGCCCCGCACAAAGCACACACCCACAGAGCAATACTAGAGCAGGGCTGCGGGGAGGTGCTGAGAGGCCAGCCGCGCCGCTCTCATGTCCTTGCCGCCGCAGCGTGGCCGTCTTTTTCCAGAAATGCTCTCCCGGCCCTTTGTGGGCGGGGACCCGGGAGGAGGTGTCCTGTGCCCGCAGCAGGGTGACAAGTCAGGGCTCATCTCTGAAGATGTCTCAGGGGCAGCCCCTGGGTGTGGAGGCCTCGGCACTGGCTGCCTCTTTGGGGAAGAGCCCGGCGCCTGGGACATCACCATGCAGCGTGGTCACACGTTGTCACTTCAGATCCTACCAGCCACGGGCACGTGCGCATGCGCCCCCAACGGGCTGCACAGCATGAGCAGGTGACAAGGGGCTCATGGAGCAGCTGTGACCTCAGGGTCTCGCAGGCTGGTGCACAGCGGGGTCGCCCCAAGATAGCACTCGTGTGCCTCATTCCTGACCAGGTCTTCACGCCGTGACAGAAACTACCGAGACTCACTATAAATGCCTCCTTCTTTGGAGACAAGCTTCTGCGTCAGGAGCTCACAAACACCCTGAGGCTTGTCCAGGTGAATGAGGTGGGAGGAAAAACCCTGGGTGCATGAGGCACCAGAACCCAGTACCATAACCCGGTCTCCGGCCCGCGGTGACTGCTCACAAGACACAGCTGCCACGCCAGCAGTTTCTGCAGAGAGGGCTGTGACCACTCCAACAGGAAGGGGCATGGGCAGCCAGCTGGACAGTCCGTTGAGGCGCAGGGCCTTCAGCTCAGCCCCCCACTGCCCGGCTGAGCCATTCTGCGCCGCAAACCCCGTAGCCATGTCACCGTGTGCAAAGGAACGCAGCTCTGGGAGGTATTGCCAGTGCACCAGCCCCGGTGACCCCCACTCCTGTGGAAGCACATCTGTCCTCACTCCACGGCCCTGCGGGGCTATAGTACCCAGGAGATGAGGACAGAGGACCTGGCGTGAGAGGGGCCGCAGAGGGCTATCCCGCCGCCTGCCCGCTGCTGCCTTGAGGAGTCCTTGCCACCTGCCAGCGGACCGCAGCTGCAAGGGGTCCGTCCCCATGGACTGGACCCCAGACTCAGGTCCCAGGACTCACACACCAAGTCCCCTCATGGGCATGAGCTGGCCTGACCCCAAGGCACGCACAGTCCTGGCTGTCCTGCCCCGGGGGCTGCTAGGCTCCCTGCCCACAGTGACCCCCTGAATCCAGGCTCCCTCCCATCTGGCCACACAGCTCTCTTCCCCAAAAGGCCCTCTGCCCCTGGTTTGCAGCAGCTGTACAGCTGCCCGCCCGGGCTCATGGGACCACATCTATGCTGTGAAGAGTCGGCGTGACCGCAGGCGACACCATCACCCCCTGATGGGCCACAGGGAAGCCAGCTCTGAGTGTGCGGTTGCACCCCAGTCAGGAGGGCGTCCCCACCGCTGCCCTCCGTCTGTGCTGCCTCCAAGCTGGTGTCGACAACAGGAAGACCCTAAAGGAAGCCCATGGCTTCTCTGCCCTGAGAGCCGGCCACGGCGAGGAGAGACCTGGCCTCTGTCCTCTCCTCACCGGAGCGTGTGCCGGCCCAGCTCTGCAGCTTCTCCCCACCTCAACGCACACCTCCCTCTGAATGATGCACTTCCCAGCCTCGAGCTCCCTTGCTGACGACAGACCCCCGCTGGCCGCCTGCACCACCTCCTCCTCCGAGAACCACACACGACCCCAGAGGACAGCGGGGACGGGGGCAAGCACGGACCCTGCATCGGGGGCGGGGGGTCGCTGGCGAACGAGGCGCCATGACTCCTGGCAGCTATTTCCGTTTCCAACATCTCATCTACCCGGGAAGGCTCATCACCACAACACCTCGTCACCCGTCCCCGTCTCCGCGACGACCAGCCCCACTGTCTTCCCACGAGCAGTCTAAGCCGCCCCACGGCCTCTGGCCCCGATGCACCTGGAACAAAGAGTCTCCCCAGTGCCCCGCGGGGCTGAGGCCTCACACTTGGGACCAGCGTGTCCCGTACCTTAGTGACCTGCAGGTCCTGCAGCTGCTGCTGCCAGCGGAGGACGGTCTCCAGACGGCAGACCCAGATGTTGATGTTTCCCACCAGCACAGACTTCCCGACACCCCGGAGGAGGATGCAGAGGGTGGAGCTCAGGTCCTGGAGGAGGTCCTTGATGAGCCGGGGGTTCTGGTGGTCGTCAAGGACTGGAACACAGCAACACACACCGTGGGAAGGTGACAGAGACCCGGCGCCGCGCCCATCCCCGTGGCACCGACGAATGCGGCACGGACGCACTGCAGGAGGGGAAACGTGTGACCCCAGAGGCCTGGCGCTGAGGGACGGACCCCGCAGGACCCGGTCAGCAAGGAGGGGTTGGGGTTCCAAGGGGACGGGGTCCGTGCAGTACCACGGCATGTTCTGGCAGCAGGTGGAGAACAGGCTTCATGCAACCCAACTGTGTGCCTGAAAATGACTGAAATGGTAAACTCGGAGTGTGTGCATTTTACCACAATAAAGATACTGATGTAATGTCAATGCAACCCCAAACTGGCATCATTTTTGAGACCCCGCCAGTAGGATGAATTTAAAAGAACATCAAATATTGCCGGACAGCGTGATTCTGGGGGTGTGCAATTTCAGCTTTAGAATTAGCCGCGTCTGCTCTCCTTTACCGTCGTTCCGAGGAGCTCACACACGTGAGTGTTGCTACACTCGGACGCATCAACTCACGGTGCGGCATCTCAGGTCCCTCTTACTGTCAGCTGAGGATTGATCAAGACAGACTGAAGCACAAAGCCACAGGCTCTCCTGAGGCCCTGGCGACTAGGACGCAGCCACGCTGCTTATGGGGACGCACGGCTGAGGTGACCGACCGGCCGCCGGACAGGAGAGACTCCTCTGAAACCCAGGGACCCTCCCTCGTCCCGTGGGAGCAGCCTGTCCCGATACGACGGCGTCACCCACCCTGGGGAATAGAGGCAGCCCCACCTCCTCCTGTTCTCAGACACGTGGGGCACCTCTTACCCTTCTGGACAATTTTGTCCAAAACGCTGAAGTAGTTCTTCTGCGCCGCGCCGCTCAGGGACGTTAACTGGGATCTCGCAATCAGCTGCAGGAGCTGGAGGAGGAGAGCACGTGCGTTCCTGAGTTTGGAAGCAGAAGCCCCCACGCCGCCTTGTCCTCTCCAGAGACCCCACACCTGTCACGTCTGTGCTACTCCGTTGCCTCCGAGGGTGGGACACTGTTTCCAAGGGCAGAGTCCACGAGGTCTTCATCTCAGGCAGGTTCTCCTTGGGCACCTTGCCCTCAGTGCTCCCCTCACGACCACCGGGCCATCTCCCGTGGCCTCGGCGGCTGGGAGGACCTTCTGTCTCCCCCTCCCCCTCCCCCCGTGTCGTCCCTCCTCCTCTGCCTACCCCTGCCCCCCCATCCCTTGCCCTGCGTCCCAGTGTGGGCTCCTCTCGGGCCCCTCACCCACCCCACAGCACCCCCGGTGCCCACGTGGACCCACGTCTGATTCCCTGCAGCCCCGGCTGGGGTCTGCCTTCCCGTCCACACCCCCGGTGCGATGTCGGGATGTCAGGTGGCGGGGTCACGGGCGCCCTCACACACCCCTGCTCCAACTCCCTTCCGCACCTGCTCTGCGGGGCCTCCTAGGCACCTCACCCCAATGCCGCTACCCAGAAAGCCACTGTCCGCACCAGCAGGACTTGTCGGGAACCCAGAGCCAGGCCTCCCTGGCCCAGGAGGCACACCCGTTCAGCCCCCCACACTGCTGCTCTGCTCTGGGTAACCGCACCTGCCTCCTGCCTCCCTGAACGCCGGACTCTCCACCTTCCCTCCTGCTCACCTCGCCGGTTTCCAGAGGGAGCAAGGACACAGGAGACAGCAGATGCTACAAGTAGGACGACCACGCAATGACCTCGAGGGGACAGAGCTCCCACTAATGCTTCCGTAAGCAGTCCTCTTCCTCTGCGGCAGTGACCGCAGACACATGCGCTGCGGGGCACAGGCGACCACAGCTCTGGTCACGTCAAGCTGGACATGCTGGAGACGGGCTGGAGACGGGCCCAGGCCTGCTCCCGGCCCCTCCTCTTCTCGCCCATGTATTGCCCCCACCTGCCGGCTTCAGCCTTCAGTCATGTAAAGTTCCAGAAGCGTGATTTTTAAGTCTTCTCAATCTCACACATTTAACAAAAAAGGAATGGAACTGAAACTCTGTAATACAGAGCATTCCAACAAGCCGTCCTAAGCCCGTGACCCTGCCGTCTGCGCTGGTTTCCCAGGAGACTTCGGGCCCCAGGACCCTGTCCCCGTGCTCAGAGGCCAACGGGCATCACAGGGACACAGAATGCACTGGAAATGAGCCTCCCATCTGGGGATCACCTTGAGTAGATGATCTGTGAGTCGGGACTCCCGCTTCCTGCTTTGTCCCGCTTGTCCCCTGTCCCAAGGACTCTCGTCTTACTCCCAGACTTCTAGAAGGGGCAGTAGGAAGGGCTGCTATTTCCTTTAAATCATACTGTAACACAACTTGCAATTTTCCACGGGCTACCGGACCCCTCAGCGGGGCTACTCATCACGCAGCGGTCTTGTGGGCGGCACCGGCGTGTGGCCTGTTAGCGGTGGGCCAGGTCCCTGTAGACCCACAAGAGGGGTGCTTCAGGCTTCGGGACGATGGGCTTCGCTGATCCGCCCTCTGAAGGACAAAGCCCACACTTGCGGTACACCCCACGCCGGGAAATAGCCATCTACCATAACCATCAATTTATGCTGTATCACTCAAAAACGTCAGAGCTACAGCATCTGATTTAACCTTACTGAGGTCAAAGTATCAAGTTAGTTGAAGAGTGTCTCCTTTGACTGGAAACTAGCGTCTCTGATAATACTGAATGAGAAATACGAGTTTCTCAGAATTACATATGATACGATTTTACTACTATACAATTTTTAAACAAAAGACAAAAATCATAAAACTATCTTCCAAAGGTGACAGAACTATAAACAGAAAACTCAGGTAAGCGTCAACCTCTGAGGAAGGAAATCAGGCCACAAAGATGTCCCCAGATGGCACGTCTGCCGACACGCTGTTGGGAACGCCCTACCTGTCCAGTCGCACGCTAGACACACACACGCTCCCGATACTATCCCATGAGAGTAAATATATTCTCTACTAAAGTAAACAAGCATCTGTGTGAGGCCCCACACGTATTTCTCGGTCCTTCCTCTTTAACACATCTTGTTCTTAGGGAATCGACAGATCTTTCTAGTACGCTGTAACCCAACAAGTTTCTGGGGAGCAGACTTGGCAAACACCAGGTGTAGCGGCCTACCGCCAATTCTTGAACTGACAACAAGGGAGATTTAAGAAAAATGTATCTTTTTTGTGCTAAGGAACAGAGAAGACATCTTTTTGTGAAGGATCTACATTTTAAAATACAGAACCAACCTTCTCCATTTTAAAAATGTTTATTTTTTTATCAACATATAATGTATAACTTTCTCCATTTCTAAACACCTAGTTTTCTTGAAAAGAGAAGGAACCGTGGACTCAGTAAAATAACCAGTAATAAATTAATTATTTCAGAGTGCCCTACAAGTCAGTTTGTACCTTCAGCAGAACTCGCGGTGAGTATTTCACAGCGGGAGGAAATCACTGGCCTGAGCCGCCCGACAATTCCCGTCCACGGTGGCTCACTGGGCCCCCTTGCTTGCTCACTCTGGGAACAACAGGCGCCCAGTGAGCTGCTGTGCTGGCTGCGGTGCTTGGGGCAGCAGGGCTGGCTGCGGTGCTTGGGGCAGCAGGCTTCCTACACGGCCATCATGCACCTGAGACCTGTAAAGGTTGACTCCGCACTACTGGGAACCTCACAAGCCTTTTCACTGAGCTCGAAAGGCCACCACTGCAAGATGTCACAGGACACATTTAGGAAGGTCACTTGTTCCCCCCGAGAAGGAAAGTTCCTAAAACTAAGAGCAGCAAGGTCTCCATCACTGAACACGGCCGTGAACCTGTCATCACCGTGGACGTGGCCTGCACCCTCCACTCAGGAGGGCATCCCAAGGCTTCCACAGCTGAAACCATCCTCCTTCCAAACATCTGTGAACAACTGTGCTCTGGCCCGCAGGGAAGACGGAATATGCACAAAACGCGGGTGCTGTGCCTGTGAGTGAAACAGCCCTCGGTCCCACCAGCCTCCTGCCAGAGCGTCGCCCAGCTGCGAGGGCCATGCGGCAGGCACGGGGTGCTGGGGACACGGGACACGCATTCGCTCCACCCCAGAAGCTGGGAACCAAGCCCTGTGGCCCCCTGGGATCTACAGAGCCTGCCTTACCCAGGCTCCTGGGGAGGCCCTTCCCCGCCGCCACCCCAGCTTCTCATTTTAACGCTTCATGTGGACATAAGACTTTTAGGGACTGCCACTCAACCCCACAGATTCAGTACTTAGAAATATTTTGTAGGAACATATAAAACTGATGATTCGAATGCAGCAGTTACATGGAATCGTTGGAACGAAGTACCCAGCAGTAAAGGACTAAGTGAAACCCCCGAACTCTGAACTTTTCATGTGTGAACTGCAGGCGAGACGTGGGCCTTTCAGGGCATCCCGGGGGTGTGGCCCCCTGGCCATTCACACTGCACCTTTCCTGGGGGGAAGACGGGGCCAGAGCGGCTCAGTCCCGACCGACTCCATCCTCCTGGTCAGTTGCTCAACCATCTCTTAAGGAAATCTGGTTTCCACCATTTAACGTTCTTCCAAGTCAGGAAGCTGCTAAAATACTCTTTCAGAAGACTGCACTTTTGGAAAACCCCACTCGTCCAGCAGTCCCACGACCCACCTCTCGGTGACCATCTGTCAGCCACGTGCAAACACGGCCACTCGGTGAGGACTGGCTCACCCCCCAGGGCGGAGGGGTTAACGAACTCCTCTCACAGGATCCCAGGAGGAGTCGGGGCCTAGAGAGTCGCAGACTGTCCCATCCCCCGCTACACCTGTTCCCCAAGCAGGTCACGAGCCCTGGGGACTGCCCAACGTTTGCTATACGGCTGAGTGTGTCTGCGGCTGAATCGCGGAGGGCGCACTCCCACTTCACAGAGCCGGAGAGAATCCGGCCCAGGACCCTGCACTCGACACCGTGAAAGTGTCCACCGCGTTCTGACAGGTGGGCGAGGGAGCGGCTTCCCACGCTGGGGGACACGGCCTCTGACGCTGGCCACCGCAGGCTAACGCGAACCGGAAGAACAAGCTGAAGAGGAAAGTTACCATCGCAGAGGAAAGCAGGTGTTCCTACGAGGGTTTTAGTAAAGCCGAAGTAAACCGAACTGTCCGTCCATAAGATGCTCCGGTTACAGGCTCCCAGGGAGTGAGAGTGAAGAACCAGCTTTGCCACCCCCAGAAGATGAACAGTGCGCATCTGGGGAAACGCAGGACGTAACGACAAGCGCACTTGTCTGGAGGAGTCCCAGCCGCGTTCTCGGTATCACAGAACACACGGCAGGGTCCTACCCGGGACTTAAAATTCTGTGCGTCCCCACAAAAATACAAATAGGCAGGCACATCTGTTTCCAAAAGAGAGCATTTCCTGGAGAACACCTGGAAATGAAGAGCGGCCGCCCACAGGGGAGGCGGGGCCACGGGGGGAGGGGGTGCAGGGGGAGAGGGGCCGGGTAGGAGCAGCCTGCGGAGGGATGGGGGGGACTCACCACACTGTGTGGTGGCGTGCAGCTCCCTTCCTGAGCGTGTGCTGTCCTCTAAAACCTACCGAACCAGCGAGCCAGCGCAGGAAGCAGAAGAGGGGGCAGTGTGCCAGCGACGGCGGTGGGGCCTCAGGCCCATCCGCAGGCCCAGGACCATGGACCGCAGGCACACGTCCCACGCAGCCCAGATGAAGGCGTAAGCACTTTATACTTCTGAGGGGATTCTCCCCGGGGAGTCCCTGCTGCAGGAAACACAGCGTATCTAACCCGGTGCAAACCTCAGCAGCTGCTGCTTTCACAACCTTCCTGGAAAATGCCCACAGCCCTTCAATCCACGGCTGCTCCAGCCACCTGCGCACTGCCCTGCTGTCCCCAACATCGGGCAGGGGAGTGTGGTCTGTTCTTTTCTCCCAGCGCTACAGGGAGGGCCTGGGACCCCACAGGAAACAGGATGAGGATGAAGGCTATACCCACAGGAGAGACCCAACCCGAGCTCCAGCAAGGACAGACGAGCGCTGGGTCAGCTGGCCCGCGTCTGTCCTAGGCTGCCAGCTGTCTGACCACGGGCCCTCACTCCACCATGATGGACAAGGCCTCGCGCCCAGGGGGCTCTGTGGTGAGCAAAGCAGGCCAGGTCCCACGCTCAGGATGACCAGGCTGGCACACAGGCCACCCATGCAGGAAGGAGCCAGAGCTGGGGTTGAGTCGGCCCTGCAATGCCGTGCCCATCCCCCTCAACGTGGCTTCACTCACAGAGATGACAAGTGCTTATGGCAGAGCGCAGCTGGAATCTGGCGCCAAAGATTCTCTGAAAGTGTTGGCTTCCTATGTTTCCAAGTGTATGCTTAATTTTCTTAAGTAAAATCTTCAAACTTCCACCACATCTGTCCTTAATTTAATGAAAGCAAGCTCATAAAACTCACCAAAAATGCTGTTAACATGACTTATAAATGGGATAAATGAAATGTGAGCTGAATTATGGATGCGGTATTGAGAACTGTTCACTCGGGGCGCTGTGAGCTCAGCTGCTTGGGCGGCTGTGTTTAGCTCGGGCTGTGATCCCAGGGTCCTGGGATGGAGCCCTTCGTGAGGCTCGGTGTGGAGTCTGCTTCTCCCTCTCCTGCTCCCCATACTATGCCTCCTCTCTCTCCTCCAATGAGTGGATGAAATCTTTAAACAACAACAACAACAAACACTGTTCACATGCTAAAGGTCAAATCTTTTTTTTTTTTTTAGATTTTATTTATTTGAGAGAAAATAAGTGAGAGCGCACATGAGTAGAAGGAGAGGAAGAGGGAGAAGCAGACTTTCCCACTGGGCAGGGAGCCGGATGTCGGGCTTGAGCCCAGAACCCTGGGACCATGACCTCAGCTGAAGGCAGGTGCTTAACGACTAAAGCCACCCAGGCGCCCCACCAAGGGTCAAATCTAAGCTGTAACTTGACTTGTCTTTTTCTTTATCAAGAAGGAAATTTCTCATGGCATATTATGAAATATTAATTGCAAAGAGTTGATAAGAGAAAAATTACTACTAAGTGAAAATATATGTTAGCATTGATTCTGTGAAGGTAAATTTAATAGCTCAATAAATTATGCTAAGGCTTTCAAAGTAACTGGCCAGGACAATTTTCGCAATCTGTTCAAACACAGAGGACAATGGGAGGAGATGGGGGAGACGAACCATGAGAGACTGCGGACTCTGAGAATCAAACTGAGGTTCTGGAGGGGCGGGGGTAGGAGGTTGGGAGAGCCTGATGGTGGGGATTACGGAGGGCACAGACTGCACGGAGCACTGGGTGTGGTGCATAAACAGTGAATCTTGGAACACTGAAAAAATAAAGTTTAAATATTAAAACAAAACAGGAAGAAGCTGGTTTCGAATTAGAGACAGGAGTTAAAAGCACTGTGACGCCGTGATGACCACCTAGCCTGAAACTAGCACACGGCGCGCGTTCATGAAAGCGACGTGAGCACCGGTGAGGAAGGACCAGGACGTGGTCAGCCGGCCCAGGCGGCGTGAGCTCTGCTGGACGCGTCCGTGTTGACCCAGAGCGGGCACTGGGGTCCAGACTCCGCTCCCAGCTGCCTGACGTGACCACATGCACCTCCCCACCTGCACAAAGTCAGGAACCCGCCCTGGCACAGGAGGAACAGGCCCAGCCGCTGCTGCCCGCCCCGGGTTCTCCCTGCACAGTCACTGCCCGCTCCCCGGCTTCCCCGGAGTTTCCACCAACACCAGGCACACAAGTGACCCAATGGCTCAGCCCCAATTCTAAGTCAGCTACACGAGCTTGAGGAACACGGCACCTAAAATTATGTTTTCTCCTCTACAAAGCAGAGTGAGTACAGCTTGAAAAAATAACATTTGCTCCTCAAACTCAGACAAACATTATTAAAATTACTAAAGTAATCTACTATAAAAATGCCGCAAACACGAACAGATAATCCCAAGAATGGCTTCTCCTATTGCATATAGGACTGTGGGGGAGACAACTTAGTTTGGATTTGTTTTCAGAAGACATCAAATTTCCACTCCTAACACGGTGAGAATGAGGACCACATCCACTCCAAAATGCTTACCTTTACTTCGGCAACCGAAACAATTTGTAATTGGACGCTAAAATAATACCAATTTTTATTCAGAAAACATGTTAAAATCACTGATTAGTGTCCATTTAAACTGCTAACGTCGGGGGAACAAGAGCATCTCATATTTTCATACTGAAGAGTGCGTATTAATTTCTTCCACACAAATCCTCAAGGAAACCATCACCGAACACCTTGAGAAACATAAGCAAATGACCCAGGATGTCGGACACATGCCGCCTCCCATCTTGTTTCTCTGTGTCCCAACAGGAACAGGCACAGACGAGTCCGCGTCACTCGCAGGACGAGCGCCTCAGCTGTGGACGCGGGACAAGCTGCCGTAGACCCGTTAAGCATCACGACAACCCGCAGCTGCTCCCACGGATGACAGCGTCCGCCCCCAGCGGGCTCCAGAGCACGCGCCACATGTGCTTGTGCCGGAGAAGCCCACTCCTGAGCACACGCCCCGCAGTGCAACAAAGAATGCACAGCACCAAGCACGCGGAGGGCCCACCTCCCCGTGGAGGTGGCAGTGAGCTGAGTGGGGTGTCCCGGGGGCCCCAAGCAAATCCGGAGGTGAGAGCACAGAACGCAGCTGGGGGAGAGCTGGAGAGCTGGCGTGCGCAGAGAAGGTGCCAGAGCGCGGGCCGGGGCCAGGACCGCACAGGTGTGTCCGCGGCAGCGCGCGGACTCAGAGCATCGCGGAGGCTGCCTTCTGTCTTCGCTTTTCGCAGAAGGCAGACATGGCAAGTGGGCCTTCGGAAGGCAACCCTGCCACCTCTGAAGGGGTGCGAAGGGGCAGGCCTGGGGGGTGAGAGGCGAGGATTCCCGCCGGGCAGTGACTGAGCGGGTCAAGCCTCACGCACCTGGCCTCGGCACCTCCACAGTCCCTGGGCTCCTTGTGCCCCATCTCCAGGGAACGGCGCAGACTGCAGTGCTCCAGGAGGGCTCAGGGCCCTTTCGGGGGGCAATGCACACTTGCACGTTTTCTATGTATCAGAAAACAACCAGCAGAGGAAACGCAGTTTCATGGCCATGACTGTTGGCAAGAGGCTAACGTAGGTATTTTCATTTTCAAAAAGAGGAAAGGCTCTTCCGCGGGAGGAGTGAGGCACGCAGAGGGAACAACGAACCGTGAGCAGGTTCGGGCGGCTGGAAGGACGGACTCTGGCCCAGGGGGGACCCACCTCGTCGGAGCTCAGCACCCGCACCCTTGTGGAGCTCCCAGCTCCACCCTGGTGAGGACGCCCTCCCCCGGGACGGGGAGGCACTCAGTAGTGGCCAGCGACAGCTCTGGACGGCCTGTGCTTGCAGACAGTGCGCGGAGAAATCCTCACCGAACAGAGACCTCTGTGCTCACGCACAGCTCCTGGCCACCGGACTCGCCGCACTCTGAACCAGCTGAGCGCAGCCACGGGGCCTCACCGGAGAACGGGCGAGGTGCCCCGCTGGCCAGGGCGTGCATCTGAATACAGCCCGCAGGGCCCAGAGCGCGGGACTCCAGACAGCACACGGCAGCAGAGGGGCCCACGCACACCGGTCACCGACGACGCCCTGGCAAACTCCGACCGGGGCCGAACCAAAGAGGTACTATTACCTCAGGTGTAGAGTGATTTAACGCACAATATTTCTGTCCCATCACTAATACTTTTAATTTCCTAGAAACCATTACAAGGAAACTATTTCTAACGTCTCACAGTCCTATTAAACCCGAAAATAACAGCATCGGAACCATCATATACACTTTGCCTATAACACACATTGCACAGGGTATACATCCTCTGTGAGCCGAGACAGAAATTTTCTGTACAAACAGATGGCAGTGCATCCAGGCTTCCGCAGACATGGACTCTTCTCTCCTGCCAGCTCGCTGCTGGTCCCTGAGGCAGCGCGCACGCCTGGGAGTAACACGGAGTAGAACGCGCACGTGAAACCACTGAGCGGGAGTCTCAGGAAGACCTGCGCTCACCCCTGGGTCTCCCACGGCAATGCACCCGAGGGTGCGGCTGGGTGACACGGGCAACGTGAGGCGGCCCCGGGAGAAAGTGCGTGGCATGAGGGACGCTGGTGCGGGAGAAACGCCCAGCACTTCTGTTTCCTCCTGAGCTCGCTCCTCGTGCTCTGCTCTGCTATCAAACAAGCACAACTTCGCACCAACACTAGAACTAGCGCCTTAAATATGTACACGTGTCACCTTCAAATCCCAGCCCATCAAGTGTCCTCGAAACGGCTTTGAAACGAAGACTTACTTTGACTACGTAAGTGAATCTCCGAATGTCCTGAATTGCACTTGAGAAGTCTAAGCGGTTGAAAGCCTCTCCCAGAGTACAATAGCCGTGCCTCTGCAAAAACAGACACAGAGCAGTTGAGATCTGTAATTAGTCACTTAGTCAAAATGGAGTGACAGTTAATGTGATCAGTCTGTGCAAATTTTTTTTAATTTTGGGAAAGGGCATTTGTTTTTATGATATATTCCATCCTTAGTGGGGAGTAAAAACAGCAATGGTAAATGTCACGTAGAATTAAGACGCTACATTCTGCCATTCTCACACCACTACAGACACGACGACAAAGACAAACACTTGGTAAGGATCCTGTTGATTTCTCTTGTCGGACAAGCTGGGGAACTTCAATCACACTGGGGTGTGTTCTAGGCTAAGCTCCTACAGATGCACAGGCCATCTGCCCGGCTACCGTGAAGATGGGTTTGCTGCAGACACACACGCAGAAACGCCCACGCCCTGTGCAGGGAGCTCCTTGCCCCACGGGTCTAGAGGGCTCCCCATGGGTCTGGAAGGCACCCCGCACACCGGGCCAAGGCCTGAGGCCCAGGGCTGGGGGTGACTACGTGCAGTGTCCGGGGGGGAGCAGAAGACACCTGGCAGCGATACCAGGAGCTGGTCGTCAGACCCACAGGACCCAGAAGCCAAGGGAACAGGTGGACACGGAGAACGTGTTTTCGGTACTGGAAACCCTGCCACCTATTTCAGCTGCGTGTCCTTCATGACGGGCCCTGCAGTCTGCACCGGTCTGCACGGAGCTGTGCACTGGGTGTGAGGAGTCATTCCAAACGAGCTTCTGCACTGGAAATCCTGAGAGTATACGGAGATTTTCAAGTCACGGTTGTGGGGTTAGATGAACTCGTGACAGTCCTAGAAACATGAGGTGACAGATGACCCCTTGCCTCTCAAACAGATGGTGGGACAGGCGCTAGTGAAGCAGCTGGAGTGCACGCCCGAGTCTCAGACCAAACACACCCCATGAAAGTTGATTTGGTTTTGTGCCCAAATCCTAAGAATGGTCCTAATGTGTGCACAAACCAACAAGACACATGTTTTTAAACAATACACGTTATTAATGAGTATCTACTATACGCAGACTATTTTCCTGGGAGCTGTGCAGGAAGCAAAGGTGAATTATAGATTATAATCTGAAGTCCATCACTGCTGACATTTCTACTCCTCCTTGAACGGAACTGTAAATTCTAGTATAGACACAGATTCCTTTTCAGGCGGCCACCCATGCCACAGCGGCCTCTTTTCGGGGGGGATTAAATCTAATTGACAGACTATGAAACACTTGTTTGGGCCACACGAGCCCGCCTGCGTTTGGGGGGCCTGGTACCACATGTGGAAGCTCAGAGGCTGTGGGGCAGCCCCAGTGGGCCATGCAGACAAGCAGCAACAGTACCTGGTCCGTATCAGGTGCTCAGCCCAGAGACGCAGCCAAGAGTAAGAAGCCTGACTGTGCTCCTGCCCCAGGGCCCACGCAACACCTCTGCAGTCTCACCAGAAATTTCCCTTTGCTGCTCACGCTGTCCTGACTGGCTCTCTGCTCTGTAGTCCGTGTGGTAACACAGAGCAGATCAAGCATTACACAGGCATGAGCAGCAGCCAGTCAGAGTCTGCCAAGCGCACCTCTGACAGGTCTCATGAGGGTGTGCGTAAGCCGAGACCGAGCTCAAACCCACAGCAGTCCTCACCACCAACCGGCCGGATCAGTCTTCCGGCTCAGAAGCCAGCCCTAAGCTTCTGGGAAGTGGGGCCACATCAGAACAACCATCACGAACACTTCTGGACATCGTACCCCTACACTAAACAACTACTTCCTCAACCGTGCTCCCCGACTGCTACCAAGTAAGGAAAGGAAGAGCGTCTCAGGCCGAAAGGGAGGAGGCGTCCATGGGTACTAAGGAGAGAAGGAGGCAGAGTCAAAGTGAAAGGCCCACGGCCCACAGAAAAGCTGCCGCCAGCGTGGCAAAAGACAGGAGCAGGACGGGCTCCCACTGGTCTGGAGAGGTTCAGACTTCACCACAATGTCACACCGGTTCTAGATGGGGGCCACCCCTGTTCTCACTGCCCGCAACACACGAGAGCAAGGACACACATGCCAGCAGCACCTGAGCTCACACCAGCAGCTTCTGGGGAGAGGTGGTGGGAAAGCGTCACACCGTCTAAGGGTCCATCCTTGCTCTGAAACAGCCCTCCGGTTGACGCAGATCTGCGGCAGGGGCACTAACCACACACAGGTACACACAGGTACACACACGTGCGTGCACACACATGCACACACGAGTCACCGCTTCAAAGATCCTAGGTTTTCATCTGCTAGAATGTGAGCCAGAGATCTCATACTGCAAAAGAGAGAATTTATTTAATATGACATTACGTATTCAACAGAAAACACCAAATACACTCTTATTTATAATGGAATACTTACTTCTCTCGTGCTTTCTTTATGGACATAGATCCATTTCTCACGATAAAAACCTAGAATAAAAATTAACTTTGTTTTTAAAATCTGGCAAATCATTTAAAATGAAGATTTTTACGGAACTTCAACAGTTGTACATGGTAACAAAATTAATCTGACTTAAACAGACAAGAGATGCTATCACTTGGTTGAATGTCAACAGAATTGCTCTGTTTCCCGACACCAGTTTAAGAGCTGCTGAAACATCTTGACATGAAAAATGACTTCAGATCGTGTCACATCTTAGCAACTTGGACGAAAACTAGCCTATGAGAAACTGCAGTTAATAGCGAAACATAAAGGACTATAAAAACGGGATTTGTTGAAAAAAAAAAAAAAAAGAATTGATTAGTCATTAATTCTGAGTACCCTAACAATTTTTCTTCTTCTACTGTTGCCTTTTTCATGCAACTCAGTCCCTGAACCTCAAGGACGTGGCGACTCTGTTCTCCACAGGACTCCGTCTTCCCCAGCAGCCTGAATACCCTAAGACAGAGGCCAGCGACTCCTGCTCGGGCCACAGTGGGAAGTGGGGCCTGTCGCGCAGGTGAGCCACGGGCAGGAGGCTCCCTGCCCAACCGGGCCTGCGTGCTTCCCTCGGCTCCCAGGCCAGCTCTGCCCGGAGTCCAGAGTCAAGACCCCTGCGACCTGCGCTTTTTGCTTGGGAGCGAACGGGTAATTGAGCTCACGACCATTTTTCAGTGATTACACATGCATGAGCTGCTTTTGGGGTTTTGCTATCTTTTTTGTTTTAGCAAATCTTGCTCACTAAATGGTGAAGCGGCAAAGAGTCTGACAACCCAGTCGGTGGGCAGTACTGCATACAGAGCCGTTATTCACGTGTCTGTCGTCCCCGACTTCTTCAGACAGCAAATCATCAAAACAATTTAGTATGTCAATATATTAAACAAGTAAAATACCATGAAATTGTTAATAAAAATGATCTTACATTGAGCATTTGTATCATTTCTAAAATGATCCTTTTTCCTCTTTTTGGACGTGTATTCCTGCTCTTCGTTACTGAATATTTCTTCATCGTCACTATTTAAGATACTGAAATAAAGACACATTTTATTAAAGACTTTCACACGGAGATCTTCATTCGGCTTTTCTTTTATAAAACAAGATATTGGCTTGCAACTCAGGAGACCAAAACAAAAATTGGGAAATTCTGAAAGCAACCATTGACTTTCAAAGCAGCACATTCCAAGTCTGAGGTTACACGGCTAATGTGTCCTCTGTTGTTTGTGGCGAGAAATCGGAGGTTTACCAGGTCCTTCTGAGGATGCCAGAGCAGGAAGGGCAGAGCACGGTTAGACCAGGCCAGGGTGTTGGGTACGCGCCACCAAGAGAGGCTCACACTTGACGGCCTTCACTGTGACATGGACGTCACAGACAATACTACAAACACTCGGGAAGTAGGTCAGTGGGAGAACAGGGTGCCCAGGACTCATGGCGTACCAATTCCTGAGCCAACATTTCCTTCATCCCCCCCAGGCTAACCCTAACCACCACTGCACAGGAGCTGGCTAAGGAAGCACCGACCGAACAATACGGACTGTTAAGACGCTTAACTGAAGCCAGGTGACAGAAAAGGTTGATTTTCCTACTTAAATACATCTAATTAAAAGCTTTCCCAATTTCTCTCTTTCTTTCTTCCCCATTTTTTTTTTTTTTTTTGGCTAAAATAAGTAAACAATAAGGCAGTAACTCAACAACTTAAATACATTTTCTTTAAAAGGTACTTTATAGTTTAAAAAAATAATAACAGTACACAGCATTCCACCCCATCATAGGTAAAGGTGCACACAATTTTTATTTCCAAAACACCATGAGTGGGCCAGTTAGAGGCTCGCAGAGAGGTAATGCGCTGGCTGGTGGAGGTCTGGGCCCAACACTCGGGCCGAGGGCTAATGCTGCTGTTTTCCAGCACACTCGACAAGAAGGCGGTGACAGCGCCACTAGCCAGAGTTTACATCTCACCAACGCAGCTGCCTGCACCAAGGGAATCCATTTATCACGGTCAGAAGACACTCACACCGCACTGACAACGGCTGTAAATCACCAGGACAGGTGCAAGTGCACTGACAAAAACATGTGAAGTTTCCCATTCGGTGGCAGGTTCCACCAAAGGAACTCCTGGATACCGGCTGGTCCCATGGTGCCACACTCAACCTTAGGGGAGTCGGGTATCCTTGATCCAGATCCTGAACACAAGTCAGCTTTTCCAAACTAGAGCCAGGAGCACACCAAGGAAGGGCAAACATCTGCTGTTCTCCACTGACCACGCCACACAGACGACACAGCCTGCAGGACGGACCCCCCGACGGGAGACGCCATTCTATCCCGCAGACACGAAGCAGGACTGGCTGCAGGAGCGGTCCTTCTGGCAGGTGTATCACGGTGTGGCGATGGCCCCTGGGGCTCCCCATGCTAGCACACACACAACGTGGCCATGTGGGTAGTGTGAAGGTGCTCACTGGACTCAGTCAGGTCCCGGGGCCACACCAGGCATGGCACCCCACTTGGGTCCACACAGATCATCAAGAGAAAACATCCACTCTAAGGAAACGAAGTTGCCATTTTCACAAAGCATATCTTCAGTGGTTTTTATCCTGCCAGGTAAAAACATACACATATCTAAGCAGGTAAGAAAAAGAAATGCTTCCAAGATTGACATTCAACATTTAAAAACATCATTCCATAATAAGCGAAGTAAGTCAGAGAAAGACATTTATCATATAATCTCTCTGATATGAGGAATTTGAGAGGCAGGGCAGAGGGTTACGGGGGGGCGGATAAAACAAGACGGGATCGGGAGGGAGACAAACCATACCATACGTAAGAGACTCTCAATCTCACAAAACAAACCGAGGGTTGCCGGGGGAAGGGGAGGGAGAGGGTGGTGGGTGATGGACACTGGGGAGGGTGTGCGCGATGGGGAGTGCTGTGACCTGTGTGAGCCCCACGAGTCACAGACCTGTGCCCCTGGGGCTAATGATACATTGTATGTTTAAAAAGAAAAAGGGAAGGAAAGATGGGAGGGAGGGAGGAAGAGAAACTCTCACTCCATTCCGTGCGCACGCGAGCCACTGAGCCACCGAGCCACCGCAGTTCACAGGGACACCCGCCTTTATCACCTCTGGTTTTACACGCGAGATCAACAGCGCCAACTTGGATTTAAAAGTCGGGAAACTTAACACAAAACCAAACAGCTGAAATAAAAATGAGTAGAATGAACAGACATTTCTCCAAAGATGACACACTGGAGGTCAACAGGCACAGGAAACGGTGCTCCGTCACCAGACACGAGGGACACAGTGAGCGGCCAGCTCCCACCTTGCAGGACGGCCACCACACAGAGCCTGGAAAATAACAAGTGTTGGCGAGGACACAGGAGCCCTTGTGCTGGTGGGAATGAAGGGCAGCCTCTTCAGAAACACGTGTTTAGCAGCACCCCTACAGAAACCAAGCACAGCACCCCTGGCTGACCCAAGCCCCCTCCTGGGTGGTGCCTAGGAGTGAAAGCAGACTGTCCACGGGCATCTGCACACCGGCGCTCCCGGCAGCTGGCAGGCCAGAGCCACTCGTGTCTGCGCACACGGGTGGACGAGCACCACGGAAGGTGGTCCCTGCACACAACAGGGCATCCTCCAGCTCGAAACAGAAGGGAATCCCGGCACACACCAGGACGTGGGGGACTCAGAGGACATCATCCAAGTGAAACAAGCAGTCACGGGAGGACAAAGTCCGCGTGCTTCCGAGAGCCTGTGGGACGCCACGGAGTCAGAGAGCAGGGTGGACGGAGCTGGAAGTGGGAGGAGGCGTGGGGTCCAAGCACGGGGACAGGGCATCAGTGGGGGGCATGGGGAGGGCTGCAGAGCGGCGCACACACACTCAGTGCCCCCCACACCAGAAGACGGTGAACATGGGGCGAGGTGTGCTTTATTCCCCACAGTGCTCGGGCCCTCCCTCTCTGCCAGTCGTGGTCCCCTTACCACCCCCAACTGCTCTGAGGTAAGCCCCCAACAGGCTCTCTCTCAAGATGACCCCAGTCCTGCTGGGGCAGGTGTGGCGAGTCTCTTCACAGACAAGCTCCCGCCGGGCAGGGAGTGGGGTGTCCCCGACGCCTGCGGTGTGCCCTGCTTCCACAGGAAGCTCCCGCAGCCCCCACCATGAGGCAGGGCCGCACACTCTGGCCAGGAAGCCCGTCCACCTGCAGCTGCACCTCGTCGGGGCCCTTCTCCCGAGCCGCCCGCGTCTTCTGAGCACACTTAGGCACCGCGGTGACGCACGGCGTCTCTCCTTCCCCGGATTTTGCTCGGGGCGGGAAGCTGCAGCCCCCAGCCCCGCCCACCTGCTCCCAGCAGGGACCTCACACGCTGCCTGGACGCAGGCAGGATGGGGCTGAGGAGTGGCCCTTCAGAACCCGCCTAAACGCTCACCCCGGTCCCAGGGCACGCCACCTTACCAGCCCTCAGAGAGGTCTCACGCCCCTCTCTCGACGCCTTCCCCTTCCTCTAGCGGGACCATTCTGTTCGCTGGACGCGTCCGAGGCTCCCTTGCCCTACCCCCATCTCAGAAGTCATTTTCTCCTCCTGCTGCTCAGGTGGATGCTTTCCACTCGCCCACCTCCCCGATCCCTGCCCGTCCTTCTGGTCCCCTCGTCTGCTGTGCATCCCTCTGGCGTTACCGTATCCTCCGGCCCTGACCAGCTCTGTGTCTCCTGTGTCCGCCGAGGGTCTGGGTCCACCCAGCCTTCCGCCAGCCGAGCAAGCATCTGCATGACCGTTCGGCTCTTCCTCGGGCACTGCCTGCCTCTGTGTCGGGCAGTTCTGCTGCCGTTGTGTCTGGTTCTCCTGGAGCACAGGCCTCTGTCGACCCATTCTGCTTGGCCTTCTGTGTGTGTTTTCGTGAGTCCTAAACCTGAGGAAGGGTACTGTGCCTGCCGGCGACTGGGCAAGCTGGACAGAGCTGTGGTGGGTGGAGGCTGGGGGTCGGAAGGCTCTCCGTGCCAGGCCGCCCTGTGGGATGGCCAGAGCCACCGTGGAAGTAGGTGGGGACAGCCCCGAGGCTCCCCATGCAAACGGCACTCTGGCAAGACGGTGGCACTAAGCAGCTGTCCCAGGGCCTTCCCAGTGTGGGCACCCTGACAGGACAGTACGTGAGGAGAAGCAAATACAGGCCGATGCAGTCTCTGGGCTCTCATGCCGGGGGCACCCCGGAGGGACAACTCGGGCGAGGGGCCACCAAGGTGCTCCAGGCTGCGCACACAGTGCCCTGATGAGACTGCTGCTGCGGAAGTGGGCACGGGCCACAGGGGTCTCTGGGCCGAGCGTGGAGGGGGCGTCCTGGCAAGACAGCAGATGGCAGAGTGGGGGCAAGCCAGGGCGTCCCAGGAGCTCAGTGCAGGGGCGCCCTGGGGGGCTGGCTGGCAGGGCCTGGAGCCACCAAGCATCGGAAGCTGAGGCGGGGAGGGTCTGCAGTGTTCCTGGGTGCTCTGCACCTGTGTCGCCTTGCTGAGACGGCAGGAGCTGCAGTGAGCACCGAGCGGGGGTGCCCCAGGGTGCACAGTGCTGGGGATACCTCCCGGGGGCGGCTGGGGCTGCTGTGGGCTCAGGGGCTTGGGGGGATGCGGCATGCTGGTCAGGGCGCCAGAACCCTGTTCCCATCCACACTATCAAGGGGAGGGGAGAGGTAAACCATGAGGCTCACCAGCCCCAAATCCAGAGAGTCCAACAGCTCTCCACGGTTTGGTACAATTTTAAGGATATCTCTTTTATAAGCTAATTATCTTTTCAACGGTGGCTCGTTTCTGTGCCCCAGGGCCGACGCGTGTGCCCGCAGTTCTTCGGCGCGCTCTCCCTGCTGTCGTTCACGGCACCGGGGTGGGTCCTCCCCCACAGTGTCCTCCTCTGCTCACTCTCTGCTCGGTCTCTAGGTCTGCTGTGCAGAAGCTCCTCGGTCAGCCCTCAGTTCTTCTTCAGGAGGAACTGCTCAGTCAATAGTGCTGGATTTGGGGGTTCCCTGGAGCTGGTGAATTCAGTGGCTTCCTACGCTGTCATCTTGATCTTGATCACAACCTGATTTGGAAACAGGACCTCTGGCAATGGAATTAAGTGAAGGGGCTTGAGATAAAATCACCCTGGATAAACCATGGCAGCCCCAACCCCAAGAGCATAGAAGCCACAGGAAGACTGGCAGGAGAAGGCCGTGTGACTGTGGAGGCAGACACTGGAATGAGGCAGCCACCAGCCAAGGACCGTAGGATTGCCACAAACACCATAAGCTGGGGATGGCCCCCAGAGCCCGGCCACACCTGCATTTTGGACTTCTGGCTCCGACACCACTGACGTTACAGTTACGGCAAAGCATACCTTTAAATTACCTGAGCTCAGTACTGATCTCAAAAGCGCACATGAGCTATCAACTCTGCTATCAAACACAGCAGACACTGGGAGAGAAAGCTCAGCAGACTTGATGCCTCATCAGAAACATAAACCACAGCCAACCTCAGATAAAAATGTGGCCACTTTCCCTCGAAACGGAACAAAACCCGGTGACGTCCTCAGACGAACGAGTCCAGGCTGACGTCCTCTGGCAGCTCCGTCGGGCCCTGAGCTGTGCATCCGCGGTGACGTGGAGCCGGACAGCGCACTGCTCCTCTCCCCAGCGCCGCTGCAGTGTGAGCTCCAGCAGTTCCCGCGACAGTCCGCACTTACACGTCCGTCCTCAGCGCAGGCCTGTGTTTGCACACACACTTTCCAAGAGAAAGACCAAGCGTCATAGCTCAGCTTCTCCCGTTGGCCAGGTGTCCACATTACTCCAGTTCCTATTTCAGGTCACTCTTGCATTAGCAATTAGTCTTTCTTACAAAAAGATATTACAAGGAAAAAGTCCAATTTATTTTTCAAAAAAGATTAAAAACCTGTTTTTAGGACTAACACTTTATTCCCGAATATCTCCCACAACACATTTAGGGTCTCTGAGGCAGACGTATTACGAGGAGGGGGTGTGGGGCGGGTGGTGGCCATGCCGCCCCACGGTTTGCCCAGAAAGGAGACGCACTGGCCCCCACAGACCACGTGGTTTAGTGAAGGAAAACGTGGTCTTGCAGAGGGTCGGATGGAGTTCTCCCGCAGACAGGCGGGCGGGCAGCCCAGCGACTCTGCCGTCTGTGAAGGAGAAGCCAACCGGGAGCGCGGAATGCGGGGCGGGCCAGCGCGACGTGGCCCTCACGGACTGCCTGTCACACAGAGCTGACCACCGCCTCCGGCTGCTACGCCTCCTGCAGACTCCGCACTGGCTGATAGTCCCACGGCCACCAGCCCTATCAAGTCCTCTCCACCTCGCGGCACAACACAGGACCTGAAACGGCGAAGGCAACCCCAGAGCGGAGCTGGAGCAGGGGTCGCAGGCCAGAAACAGCCTCAGGAGACGAGCTCAAGAGATCCCAGAGAGCTGCAGGGATGCCATCTGTTCAGCGTGCAGGCCACGACGGACTTCAGGAATGTGCACCAACACAGGAAGCACGAGAGCGGGGGCTTCGTGAGGAACCCGCTACGGGATCCACTCCGGAGCAGAGTGCTGGACACCAACAGGACGAGACAGGCAGAGGCCAACGGCCGCCAAGCAAATAACACGCATTTATTTGTAGGACTGTGGGCGCGACACAGCGTGTCCTGTCCCGCGGCACCGTTTACGGAGATATTCGTAGGACTGTGGGCGCGACACAGCGTGTCCCGTCCCGCGGCACCGTTTGCGGAGATATTCGTAGGACTGTGGGCGCGACACAGCGCGTCCCGTCCACGGCACTGTTCACAGAGAACCAGCGTGAGGCCAGCAGCAAACTGCAGGGTTTACTGTAGGGAGCTGACCGTCTGTCGCTGAACAGAAGGAATGAAGGGACAACACAGAGATGTTCCTCAAACACGAGATGACAGGCTCTCCCGGGTATGAGAGACTATCCATGGGCGCGAGAGCACAGACACGACGGCGTCTGAAACACGGGTCACTGCGGCCCCACGGAGCAGAAGTACAGAGGGCGCGGCTCGGCTCCACAACGCAAAGAGCCGGGATGAGCTCAGAGGGCAAAGTCAGACACAAACCCCACATGTGAGCAGCACACCCCCGAGGAGACGGGAAACATACATCGGAATTCATGGGACTCCAGGAAAACAACCGTCACAGGAAATCACAGCATCAAGTACATGTAATTTAAATACAGATAGACAGATAAAAACCTAAGAAAAGTGAATAACTTAGACATACATTTTGGAAAGCTAGAGAATGAATTACTAAAGATAAAAGCAACTCCCAATAACTCGAAAAAAGGCAGCGCTAAAAAATCCAAAGCTAGTCCTCCGCAGAAACTAGTCAGCAAGATGAAGCACAAGATAGCTTATCAGAGAAATTAAAGCACAAACACTTACATTTCACAATGACAAGGAGAAAATTATCAGTGCAAACAGAAAATTTAAAGACTGTGAAGGACTATATTACAAAATGCTCTTGTAAACTAGAAGAAATAAAACCGATAAATTTGGTAAGACACCACTAAAACTCAGATTCTCCCTTAGAGGCGGGGGTTGACTATAAAGTGCACCTAAGAAGCGGGAGACACGTGGGAGCGGGAGCAGCGGCGAGGGGAAGCGACTCATCCCCACGGACCCTGAAACATAGCCTAAAACCTCGGGACAACAGCCTCTGCGCCGGCTCAAGGCGGCGACACAGGAGGACCCTGAGCCCAACACCCCCCTTGCACACACCAAGGCTCTGTAGCCAAGGAACAACTTCCTCCCTGAGCAGCTCCTCCACATCGAGTGAACAAGAAATACCACCACGAGAGCAGGTGGGAGAGGCTGAGACACAATCTCGCCGTGCACCCTACTGGGGCCCAGCACAGCGACACACGATTGGGAGCCAATCACAACCACAAGCTTGTCCCTGAAGAGCAAAGGGCTTGAACTTCCGTGGGAACCCCAACACCGGCAACCTGCATGAGAGACAAACCCTCAAACGTCCAGCTGGGAAGGCCACGGACACAAGCCACGGACACAAGGCCAAGGCAAGTGAAAACGGCTCTCATAGAGCTCCGTGTGCCGACTCCCCCATCCTGCGGCCCAGCACAGACTTTCTGGGAACGAGGCTCCCTGGCTCTTTATAAGGCACTGGCCTTGGTTTGGGGGTGGGGTGAAGGGGCAGGCCTACAATCTGACACACGCCTTGGAGCTGACGGACACGGCCTCCCTACACACATACTGGAGGGAACCTCTCTGTGCTCTCCTGCCACATCTGGAAAGGAGCCCATCCACGCACCCAGCAGGCAGCTTTCCGTGGCTGCCAACCAGGGACACGGTCAGATCTCCCGGCTCTGGTGGCCAGCAGGGTCACACTCGCGTACTCTACACTGCTGCCCACGGGTCTGGCCGCCCGTCAGCCGCAATCGGGGGCTGCCTGAGACCCGCCCCCGGAGCACAGCCTGGCTTGGGTGCACTCTCAAGGACTAGGAGCCCGTAAGCAGCAAGAGACAGCCTGGACGGCCATGAAGACCTGCGAGGTGACCAAGACTGAGGGCAGGGCTGACTGAGAAGTTGCATCGCCCAGACGCGGCCAATGAGCTGATGGTTTCCTCTAATGCAGAAAAACCCACAGGGAGAGTCAAGTAAAATGAAGAAACAGAGTCGTATGCATGAAATAAAAAGATCAAACCCGAGGGCGCCTGGGTGGCTCAGTGGGTTAAGCCGCTGCCTTCGGCTCAGGTCATGATCTTAGGGTCCTGGGATCGAGTCCCCTATTGGGCTCTCTGCTCAGCGGGGAGTCTGCTTCCCTCTCTCTCTCTCTGCCTGCCTCTCCGTCTACTTGTGATCTCTCTCTGTCAAATAAATAAATAAAATCTTTAAAAAAAAAAAAAAAAAAGATCAAACCCGAGAAAACAAACCTTAGTGAGACAAAAGTAAGTAACTTACCTGATAAAACGTTCAATACCTGACAGAGTTCAAGGTAACGGTCCTACGGGTGCTCCCTGAGCTCCCAGGAAGAACGGCTGGGCAGAGACAGAAAATGTGCGGAGGTATCAGGAGGAGTCCCGCACCGCACACGGCAGCAGGAGGACCCACCGCAGACTCAAGGCAAGAGCAGGCGAGGGGTCCAACAGACAGCGGGACCCACCCAGTCAGAGAAGCAAAAAGGAGAAAAAATTAAGTGATCTTAAGGGAATTATGAACACCAAGGGGACCTGCATTCTCATTACAGGCTCCCCAGAAGAACAGAGAGAAAGGGGGGGCAGGGGACTCATTTGAAGGAAAAATGGCTGAGAACCTCTTACCCTGGGGACAGAAACAGACATCCAGACCCAGGAAGCTCAGAGTTCCAGTAAGATGAACCCAAAGGGATCCACACCAAGACACACTATAATTGAACGTTGAAAGTTAAGCAGCACGAGAAAGACCATCTGCGGCAGACAAGAGAACCTCTAAGACTCCCTGCAGGTTTTTCAGTAGGAACTGTGCCGGCCAGAGCAAGTGGCGTAATAGATTCGCTGAAAGAGCTGAGATGCCTCTACCCAAGCGAAGCTGTCCTGCGGAACTGAGCAGAGAGAAAGAGTTTTATAGATAAGCAAGATTTAAAGGATTTAATCGCCACCAGACTAGCCTTACAAGAAGTGTTCAAAGGACTTCTTCAAGCTGACACGAGAGGGTACTGATTAGTAACAAGAAAAATATGAAAACATGAATTTCCAAAAAAAAGAAAAAAGAAAACACGAATTTCACTGGTAATGGTAAATATATACTAAAATCCAGAATACTCTAATATTGTAAAAGTGGTGCGTTAATTACTAATAAAGCTAATATAAGGATTTAAAAAACAGTAAAAATACAATTATTTCTTAACAGATACACAAGATTAAAAGATGTGAATTGTGGAATCAAAAACATAACAGGGGTGGTAAGATATAAAGCTTTAGAATGTCTTCCAACTTAAGTTATCCAATTAAAACAGATGGCTATAAATAGAGCTGTTTTATGTGAGCCTTGTGGTGGCCACGAAACAAAAACCTATTGTGGAAACCCAAAAGATTACGAGGGACCAAGGGAAGCATACCAACATAGGAAATCATCAAATCACAAAGGAAAAGACCCAGAGGAGCAAGAAACAGAGAGAAAGACACATAACTACCAGAAACGAACAAAATGGCAGTAAGTCCAGACCGATCAGCAATGACTTGAAATGAGGAAGGACGAACTTCTGCTGTCGCATGACACAGACGGGCCAAACGGATAAAAGAACAAGACCCATCTGCGTGCGGCCTAACAGACTCCCTTGAGAAGGAAGGACACACAGACTGAGTGAGGGACAAAAGATCGTGCAAGCCGATGGAGACCCAAAGGAAAAGCTGCGGTAGTGCCATACACCTCCTGAAACAGACTCCAAGACAAAGGCTACAGTAACAGACACAGAAGGTCACTGCATAAAGATAAAGGGGTCATTCCAACAAGAAGATACAACATCTGTAGGTGCTTCTGCATCCAACATAGAGGTACCGAAATAAAGAAAATATTAACAGATCTAATAATCACAGAGGATGTAATACCCTCATTTCATCAATGGAGAGATAACCCTCACAGAAAATCAGTAAGTCCAACAACAGCCTTACAGGACACATGAAACCAGATAGGACTTAACAGGTACACACACAACTTTCCCTCCAAAATTCCTACTTCATTGCGCATGGCACATTCTCCAGCACAGATCACAGGTTAGGCCATAAAACAAAAATCTTCCTAAATTTAAGAAGATAGAAATGATATCAAATATGTTTTCTGACCACAATGATATGAAACTAGAAAGCAGGAAGAAGCAAACTGGAAAATTAACAGATGTATAGCGTTACAACAACCCATTACTGCACAACCAATGGGTCTAACAAGAAAACAAAAGAGAAGTAAGAAAACATCCTGAGACAAATGAAAATGGAAAACAACACAGCGACACATACAGAAGTTCTGCAGGGGAATTTCAGAGTGGTAAACGACTAAGTGGGAAAACCAGAAAAATCTCAAACTAGCTTCATATCTCAAGGAACTAAAGGAGAAGAATAAATCAAAGTTAGCAGAGGAAAAGTAGGTACCAAATTTCAGAGTCGTTATAAGTGAAACTTTTGCACAGCACATGACAAGGCAACGTAGTAAATGGGAGAAAATATCTGCAAATCATAAACCTGATATAGAATTAGTATCCAAAATATATAAAGAACTTTAGACTCAACAGCAAAATAAAAACATTCCAATTTAAAATGGGCATAAGTTGGGGAGACTGGGTGGCTCAGTGGGTTAAGCTTCTGCCTTCAGCTCCCGTCATGGTCCCAGGGGCTGGGATCGAGGCCCGCGTCGGGCTCTCTGCTCCATGGGGAGTCTGCTTTCTCCTCCCTCTCTGCCTACTTGTGATCTCTGTCAAATAAACAAATAAAATCTTTTTAAAAAAATGGGCGGAAGACCTGAACAGACATTTTTCCAAAGGAGACATACAAATGGCCAACAGGTACATGAAAAGGTGATCATAATTATCAGAAATGTGTATCAATTTTTTAAATGTGTATCAAATTTTTAAAAAATACGAGATCCGACGTCACACCAGTCAGAACGGCTAAAACCAACCAGTCAGGAAACGACAGGTGCTGGCGAGGCTGCGGAGCAAGGGGAGCCTCCTGCACGGCTGGTGGGGATGCGAGCTGGTGCGGCCGCTCTGGAAAACAGCACGGAGCTTCCTCAGAAAGCATGAGAGGAGAAGGTCAGAGGGAGAAGCAGGCTCCCTGCGGAGCTGGAAGCCCGATGCGGGACTCGATCCCAGGACTCTGAGATCATGACCCGAGCTCCAGGCTCTGTTTTGATATCAAAATTCGGTAATTTCGATAGGGACGGCCCGAGTCTGTAGACTGCTTTAGGCGGCGTGGACACGCTCAGACCACTTCTGGGTATTCACAGGGAGAAGATGAAGACGCTGCTGTGAAATCACATCTGCCCCCCCCCGCCGATCACTGCCGCCCTGTGCACGGTAACAAAGACATGGGGACCACCTAAGTGTCCATCGATGGATACACGGACAAAGACGACGGGGCCTGCGTTCGTACGACAGAGCATTACTCAGCCGGGAAAGCGCACGCCATCTTAGCACTTCCAGCAACACAGGGGCCCCCTCAGAGGGCCGAGCCGAGTGGATCAGTCAGGTGCAGAAGGACAGACACCAGATGGTCTCACTTCTGTGTGCGTCTACACATGACAAGTGACCCTCAGAGACACAGAGACCAGAGAGATTGCTGGCCGCTGGTCACCAGAGCCGGTAGGCGGGGAATGTGCCAAATGAGTACTGGGGGTCAAAGTTCACCAGCTTCCCCTTAAAAGGTGAGCCTGGAGGACAGGGGTCTGGCGTGGTGACTGGAACGGAGGATGCTGTAGCACACACTCGCGAGCTGCTGACAGAGAAAACCCTACCCATTCTCCTCACCAGAAACAATGTGTAAGGACCAGAAGGGCCCCTGTTCCCTGGACTGTGCTGGTCATTCCACACCGCGTACAAACACTGAACCGCCGGGCTGCACGCCCGAGACTTGGCTAACGGTCACAGCGGTGCACCTTGACGGAAACAACGGGAAACACACGGGGTCAGCGAGACCTGGGTGAAGAACTCCCGGACCGACGCAGTACGAGATGCGGCAAGTCCACGGGCACTGGCGTGAACGACTTCCACAACCAACAGTGGCAAGAAAGGCGGACGCGCAGTCCCATGAACGCACCCTGACGTCAGGCACATGCACGGAGACCACCGTACCGGAACACGCAACACGCGCCCGCCCTGCTTGCGCACCCCCGGGGACACCCACTTGGCAGCACTCCGCAGTCTTGTGCATGGGAACAAGAGGAGAACTCTGTCCCCCCGTGCTCCCTGCTCGCCTCCCCTTTACCAGCACACGCATTCCCTCAACCTCTCAGCCAGCCCTGGGAGCTCCGGCTGCAACACACACACCCACCTGCACCTTGTCACCTCCCCCAACACCTCCACTGTCCCCACGCCATGACCACCTCTCTCACCTGTCCCCTCCATCATCCCACGCCATGGGGATCACTGTGAGTCTTTGCTCCCGCAGCCCATTCCTAACACGGCGGGCAGAAGGAGCCTGTGAAAGTCTGACCTGAACGGACTTTCCCTCCGTGGAGCACCTGGGACTGCCCCCTCCCTTGGGGAGAAGCCCACATCCCCACAGCACAGGCAGAGTGTCCCCGGGCCTGGCCCTGGTCCACTGCAGCATCCGGTGTCCTGCTGCCCCTGCTGAGCATACCCCTGTCCCCTGGAGCTTCCTCTCAGCAGACCCCTTCCTCGGGGAGCCCCCCCACACTTCCACGTACCCCCTCGACACGAGCTTGTCCCCTCCGCAGCACTTGTCACGTGGAACAAGCCACGCACTGCGCACATTTCGTCCCCTTCTGTCCGTCGCACCAGAATGACAGTTCCATCAGGGCCTGGGTTTGGGGTTTCCATGTTCTGCTGGCCCAGCAGGGCCAACACCTTGTGTACCGAGCACGGGCAACGGTACAGTAAGAACCAGGCGGCTCTCAGGGCTGGCTCATGGAGGATCTGTCCATGCACCCACGGGACGAAGGAAGACGCAGGCCCCTGTCTGTAAGTGGCTCTTTCCTGGAGGGGACTCGAAAGTGGTGTCCTTCCTGCCTGCCTGCAAGTCACCCCCTCCCCTCAGCGAGGCATCCGGTCTCAGGCCCTCCTCCCACAGGTGTCCACACTGGGGCTGGGACAGCTAACTGAGCTCTGTGGGCCATGAGGGAGTCAGTTAAAGCCTACAAAGCGTCCGATTCCAACACCTTAAGTGTGCTGGAAAAAAGGGCCAGAGGGACGCCTGGGTGGCTCAGTGGATTAAAGCCTCTGCCTTTGGCTCAGGTCATGATCCCAGGGTCCTGGGATCCAGCCCGGTGTCAGGCTCTCTGCTTGGCAGGGAGCCTGCTTCCTCCTCTCTCTCTCTGCCTGCCTCTCTGCCTGCTTGTGATCTCTGTCTGTCAAATAAATAAATAAAATCTTAAAAAAAAAAAAAAAAGAAAAAGAGGAAAGGAACAGAGCTTCAGGCTTCTGGGAACAAGCCTGCTGTCTTCAGACGCCCAGGGCAGCGCACACTCAGGTTGCGCTGAGACTCAGAAGTCACAGGGGAAGGAAGAGCTCTGCCGCAGCCCTCACAAGGCCACAGCTGCTGCGCAGCACTGGGGGCCGCACTGGGGGCCGCCGGGCACGGAGCGGGCGGTCAGTAAGCACGAGTCTCCCGGATCCGTGGAAGAACGAGGAAATGGGGGGCACGGCGAGCCACCAGGGAGCGAGCACCGCACTGAGCGAGCTGATGAGAGCAAAGGAGGGAGGGAAGAGGGAACTCGCAGTGGCCCCGCGGGGTCCCCAGTGCGACCTCCCCCTCTTCCAGTGCCCGGCAGCTCACGTCAGGGTTAAGAATCTGCTAAGTGGGTCTATTGGGGGAAAAAAAAAAGGAACAGAATGGAAGCTTTGGGTATCAGCAAGAGCATCGCTGAAAACAACAGGTCACACAATGCAAGCCGGACACAGAGACGCAAGGGGAGAGCACAGGCCAGTCGAAACCACTGTTTCAGGACCACGACGCCGACATTCAAGGTGTCAGACCACAGGGACAGGCTTCCGGGGGTGGAGAGAAGGCGGCCCAGGAATGAAGATCCAGCCGGAAGCGGCCAGGCTGTGTGAGCGCCCCGGTCGGCTCTGAACTCACACTGAGTGATAAACGGCCTCGGCTCAGAACGCATCAGCACGGCCCTCGGACATCGGACGAGACAAGCGGGACGCAGCTGGTTAACTCCGCGGAAGAGATGCGACCTACGAGACAGGACTCTGGCTTTCCTGTTCCATGATACAGGACTGTACTCCTCTTGCTTTACGACTGGCGAAAATGCAATATGAAAACAGGGTCAGCCCGGCATTGACGATCCACAGGACATCATTCCCCAACAAGGCAGTAACAACAAATGCTGCCTGAGACACTCAACGCGGCGTCGGACGCAGCTGAACCGCACTTCTACGGCGCATAGACTTCCAGGCTTCTTTCCAGCCGCTGAAGAAACAACCCAAGGAGGGCTGAGCCAATGAAGATCCTCAGGGAAAAACACAGATGACAGGGGTGCTTCTCCGACTAAATAACGGCGCAGGGGAATGTCTCCTCACCCAGGCCCTGTGGCCAACAGGACCAGCTCCTATTCAAGGCCCAGATGACCTCATGAGTCCTCCCCATCATCATTATCTGAGAACCGTTCTGCATTCTCATGAGGGAACCAAAAACACAGCCTCTTTCCTTTTTCCTTGGGGGTACCCACAACTTAAGGATGTTCTTTAAAGAATTCAATTAACTTCAGATACCCTGGGAACTGTTAGAGTTGATGGTACTTCCTGTGGTGCCCCAAATTTACAATGCTCCGCCCATTGAGAACCAAATGAGCAAAATCAGCCTTAAAATACTCAAACTTGGGGGGCACCTAAGGGGTGCAGTCAGAGCAGCGTCTGATTCTTGATTTCAGCTCAGGCTGTGATCTCAGGGTTGTGAGTTCAAGTCTCACATAGGACTCAGGGCTCAGCATGGTGTCGGCTTCTCCCTCTCCCTCTGCTCATGCGCTCTTGCTCAAGTATGTAAATAAATTAAAAAAAAAAAACAACACCTCAAACTTGGATTGGAAACAATGGTTAAGGAGAGGCCAATAAAAATAATGCAATGAAAAGGTTTACTAACCACAAAGGGAGAAAACCTTAGAAATGTCACCATTAGAACAGAGCTGAGCACACACCCCCCATCACACTGCAGCCTCCCAGGACGAGGAGGGCCTCCCGGCTCTGGAGTCCCCCGAGACTACAGTTCCTGACAACAGTGCAACCGATGGGAAAGGCTCTGACATCTCAAAGACGTGCAGTGTCCAGACACTCCTCTTTTGCCTTCTCTTTGCAAAAATCATACAAGACTGTCACCAGGGAGAAAACTACATGCCAACCAGGTCCTGAGGGAGAGGCTGAGCCGGATTACTCCTTAGTACGTTCTCCCCACGGCCAAGCCCCCAGGTCTGTTTGGGTGCTCCCCTTCTCCTGGTCCAGTCCGTTAGCTACTCTCCCGTTGATTCTGCACCTCCCCACCGTCCGGCTGCATGGACGCTGCGATGGGCACACACTCAGCCTCCCTCACCAGTCTGCGTCTGCTAGAAAAAATACGGACCCCCCGGAGAGCACACTGTGCTCTGCAGGACGAGACGGGGTAAGCCCACGCGTCTCTCATGTGAAGAACCAACCATCAGAACGGGATGGACATTTGCTCTGTCATCGCTAACCTCCGAAACATCATGAATGCTGCTTTGAAAAGCAGCTTAATCAGGATTCTAAGTGTGAACCGACTGGCTACCTGAACCAACATGCTGAACTGGGTGATTTCTTACCTATTTTCTCCGCACTTTTAATACTAAAATGAGGCGAAAAGAGAGTAGGGGGATATTGAAAGGCCTTCTATTTTCATGCCCATTACAAAAAAAAAAAAAAAAGATTAAAAAAGTTGGTGAGATGGTGATTCACAGACCTGTACCCCTGGGGCTAATAATACATCATATGTTTATAAAAAAAATTTGAAATTTTTTTTTTTAAGTTGGTTAAAATCTTGATTGCCTAAATGATTTTTACAGCAATTTTCCTAGTTTTAGAAAGGCTACCCTAAACCAAAGAATTGGGAGTGCTGTTTGAGTCAAAGACATTCAGGGGAAGACAAGGTCATTTTATACAGCAATTTGAAACGGTGGTTACCTATGGTTTTATTTTATCAAATTTTAGGTTCAAAATTAAATTGCTTTTTCCTCCAGAGAAAGAAAAATATCAGACATTTGTTGGAGTTCTGGGTCATCAGTGGCTTCTCCCTACAGGTCTGGATACACATTTTATGGGAAGAGGAAAAAGGAGCAAAGAAAAAAGAAAAAAGACAAAGAAAACAGGTGGAGTAGGGAAGAAGCAGCTACTAGATCGGACATCGTAAAGACGGAGTGCTAACTCTCCCTTCGCCTCGCCATCGGCGGGTGGTCCACGGCTGATGCACGACCGCCGTGTCAGTAAGGGCACCAGGTAGTTTCCACCACATGCGGAGAAGCACCAGTGAGCGGAGCTTCTGACTTCAAGGGGCTCTGGAAGCAGTGTGATGGGGGCGAGGGGCGGGGAGTGAGCCAGGCGGACACAGAGTCTATTATGCAAAGAAAATGGGTCTGACTGTACTCTCTGACTGTGTGTCTACAGAAGGCATTTAATTCTCAGATGTTTAAGATGTGTGGGATGAGGGAGGAAAATGCATGAGGAAAAAACCCACAAACATGCAAATCCCTGAGTGAAGGAGGAGCGGTAGTGGCGTTTGACACGCACAGCCCGCTGACCCCCCATAACGCTGACTGCAGGACCCCCACAATTCAGTTAGCATCAGGGTCCATCAGGCACCAGACATTTCTGGATGTATTTGATCAAGCTCAAATTTAAATAATTTGCCATGAAAACTGTAAGATAAAAAGTAACTTCGAAAATCCACAGCTGTGTAACATCATCTAATACTAGTAGCATACATAATTACCAATCTCATATAAAATTTACAGCCATGAATATTGAATAAAATTCAGAATGGCAGAAAAATGTCACACTATAAGCTCAGTAAATGTAACATGTTATCTTTACTATAATCTGAAATATAAATTAATTTCCGCTTTAAATACTACAAAAACCTATCTCTAAGCTAAAGCTACTAAACTTCTGTCAAAAAAAATCAGACAGCCTAAAGCAAAAATAAACTCTTGGGACTATATCAAAATAAAAAGCTTCTGCACAGAGAAGGAAACAATCAGCAAAACTAAAAGGCAGCCCACAGATGGAGAAAGGTATTTATAAATGACATATCAGATATAGAGCTAGTATCCAAAATCTATAAAGAACTTATTAAACTCAACACCCAAAAAATAAATTATCCAACTAAAAAGTGAGTGGAATGGGGCACCTGGGTGGTGCAGTTATGCATCTGACTCCTGGTTTTATTTTTATTTTTATTTTTTTTTAAAGATTTTATTTATTTATTTGTCAGAGAGGGGGAGAGAGCGAGCACAGGCAGACAGAATGGCAGGCAGAGGGAGAAGCAGGCTTCCTGCGGAGCAAGGAGCCGGATGTGGGACTCGATCCCAGGACGCTGAGATCATGACCTGAGCCGAAGGCAGCTGCCTAACCAACTGAGCCACCCACGCGTCCCTCTGACTCCTGGTTTTAGCTCAGGTGATGATCTCGGGGTTATGGGATTGAACACTTTGTTGGGATTCAAACTCAGTGGGGAGTCTGTGTGAGATTCTCTCCCTCTGCCCCCCCAACACATGCATTCATGTGCTCGCTCTCTAAAACAAGTAAGTCTTTTTTTTTTTTTTTTTTTAATGGGCAGAATGAAGAGACATTTCTGCAAAGAAGACATCCAGATGGCCAACAGATACATGAAAAAGTGCTCCATATCACTGGGCATCAGGGAAATACAAATCAAAACCACAATGAGATGCCACCTCACACCAGTCAGAATGGCTAAAATCAACAAGTCAGGAAATGACAGATGCTGGCGAGGATGCAGAGAAAGGGGAACCCTCCTACACTGCTGGTGGGAATGTGAGCTGGTGCAGCCACTCTGGAAAACAGCATGGAGGTTCCTCAAAATGTTGAAAATAGAGCTACCCTATGACCCAGCAATTGCACTACTGGGTATTTACCCTAAAGATACAAACGTAGTGATCCAAAGGGGCACGTGCACCCGAATGTTTACAGCAGCAATGTCCACAATAGCCAAACTATGGAAAGAACCTAGATGTCCATCAGCAGATGAATGGATCAAGATGTGGTCCATATACACAAAACAATATGACTCCGCCGTCAGAAAGGATGAACACCCACCATTTGCACCGACATGGATGGAACTGGAGATTACACAGAATGTAATTAGATAAAGACAAGGACCCTAAGATCTCACTTATATGTGGAATTTAAGAAACAACACAGATGAACAAAGTGGGGGAGGGGAGGAAGGGAGAGAGACAAACCCAGCAGCAGCCTCCTGACAACAGAGATGCACTGCTGGTTAGCAGAGGTGGTGAGGGACGGGGAAAGCAGGGGAGCGGACTGAAAAGTACACTTACCATGATGAAAAATAATAAAGTGATTAAAAAAATCAGATTGCCCATCAGTTAAAAATACAGTTGGTAATTATGCAAATGCCAAGTAAAAACAGAGAATAAAATCAACTGCGTGACCCACAACACCTTGAAGGAGAGGTTCTGAGACCTCCCAGTTCTCCAGCCGTCCCAGCAGCACCAATGAGGCAGACTGCCACCTCTCAGGCCGTGCTTCCGAGCTTGTGCGGCCTGGGTCATCGGGATGCTCCCCCGCACAGAGAAAACCCCGCCTTCCTCGGAGTCTAGTGCTCTAGCCACTGAGGTATGAGCAAGCGTGACCACGTCTCCTCGTCTCCGACCCTACTGACCGGGACGCAGACGCTGAGAGCGATGCTCCACCACAGGCTGAGCAGAGGACACTATGCTCTTGGGACAGCACAGCCGCCACACAGAATGTCCTTCCTTCCCAGATCAAACTCACTCCACCCACTCAGGCTCCCAAGAGAGAAAAATGCATTTGTCTTGCACAAGGTCTCGGACGTATGCCGCCAGAACCACATCCTGATATACTGAGGTTCCTCAGCTAGAACATGGGGTTAACATAATCCCTTCTCTCAGATTATTGGAAGGATTAAATGTCTTCAATAGAAGAAAGCGGCACCTATGGGAAGGTTCTAGATCATCTAGGCTCAGTCTTCCCCTAAATAATGTATGGCTTCTCATCAGCCCTGAGTACAGGCGAACTCAGCCAATGACAAGGCGTTCACCCTACGTGGGCGGCAAGCAAAGGACAGGGTCTGTGCAGCTGTAACTTACACGCTGTGAGTGAGAGCACGCGGGTTATTCTCTCTCTCCAGGTCCCGACTCCAGGATTCGCATCGCTTCCAGCCATCTTCTGTCTTAATCCAGCTCCATCCAGGAGATCTCCAGTCCTGACCCAAAAATGGCATAGTTCTCCTGTAAAAGAATTAATTTACATTAAAAACTTATGTGCAGTTAACAAGTTTCCTTTCACTTAGAACATTTGTTAATTAATTTTTAAGAATAAAGTTCTTTTTTAAAAAAAAAAAAAAGATTTTATTTATATATTTGACAGAGAGAGAGATCACAAGTAGGCAGAGAGGCAGGCAGAGAGAGAGGGAGAGGCAGACTCCCCACGGAGCAGGGAGCCCGATGTGGGGCTCGATCCCAGGACCTTGAGATCATGATCTGAGCCAAAGGCAGAGGCTTAATCCACTGAGCCACCCAGGCGCCCCAAAAATAAAGTTCTTAATACTTAAATGCCTACACATACCCTAAATGCTCAGGAGACCTTGGCGGTCACACAGCACCTCGATGTGTACTAACACATCAAGACACTGACTAGCTGGCCACTGCACAGGTCAGGACGGGCTCAGCAGAGCTACCATCTCAGCTCTTCCCCGCAGAGTCAGCAGGGGTCAGTGGAGGAGGAAGAACAGGGAGCATCACACCAGAGAAGATGCTCTTCACTAGAAATCAGAAGCAACGGAATACGAGACATTCTCCTGTTCTGCACTGTGCGCTCTTCAGTTTGGCTGAAGCTTACGGCATTAGATGTTGAGAAGTGAGAATAGGAAGTGATCAGATCAAAGAACTGGACTTTCCCCTGAGGGCAGAGAGGGGCCTAGGAAGGGGCTTCAGAACATAAAGGATCTGTTGGGAGTCAAGCCTTTCAGGAGCCTCGGGGGTCCCCCTGTGAGGAGGGAAGCTGGAGCTGGCCAGGGTGGGGGTGGCACCGAGGGAGAAGGAGCGAGGACTGGCGGTCACAGAACACTGGCCACCAGCTCGGAGTGTGGCTGCACTGGAGGAGAGAGTCTCAAAGTATTCAGGAGGCAGAGTCCAGGAGCAGACAAGGACTTCCGTCTTGCACGCTGTGTCTGGCCCTTGCGTGGAGCTGAAGGAACCAGGCGCCATGTGCTCAGCTAACCCAGGTAGGCCCACCGGGCAGGGCCACATGCCACACTGGCTGGATGTGTGAGGGGAGACCAGAGACAGCCCGGGTTAGCTTCTGGCACCTAAGAGATGCTGATTTCAGTTTCAGACAGGCCTGTTAGCTTTGCTGAACCCATGGCGATAGGCACTGTCCTGGAATCCACGTGTGCGAATCCAGGTGTAAAAATTCTGACCTTAAAAATGAGGACACAGATATTATTACTTTTATAAAGCTCGCAATTTGGTGAGAGCAAGACCTCGAATACTAGCTCTTCCACTGCCTGGAGTGACCTTCCTCTTGCTCACTGGTTCTCCACACTGGCTGTGCGTTAACATTACAGCCTTGGAGGCTGTTAGAACATACAGTGTTAGCTTCACCCCAGACAATTGAACAGGAGAATCTATGGGTGACGGAGCACACAAAGGAGCTCAGTAAACACTGGGTAAACAATGCATAAACAGAGCCACGGCTTAGAAGAGAGGGGAAGGCTGGAGACCGTGACAGGAAACTCACCAGCATTCAGGCAGTAAGCAAAGCCACAGGAATGATACCACAGGAGAGAACACACAGAGCCAAGGGAAACACTCTAAGGGACCAGGACATTTGAGGGCCAAGAGGTAGAGGAGCCAGAGAGGGAACGGAAGAGGAAGAGCCGAAGAGGCAGGGGAAGGGAGTAGGAAGCCAAGAGAGGAGCATATTTTAAGAAAGGAATGAATGATGCAGAAGAATGAAACTGGACCATTTCCTAATACTACACACAAAAATAGACTCAAAATGGATGAAAGACCTCAATGTGAGGCAGGAATCCATCAAAATCCTTGAGGAGAACACAGGCAGCAACCTCTTCGACCTCAGCCACAGTATCTTCTTCCGAGAAACATCGCCAAAGGCAAGGGAAGCAAGGGCAAAAATGAACTATTGGGATTTCATCAAGATCAAAAGCTTTTGCACAGCAAAGGAAATAGTCAATAAAACCAAAAGACAACTGACAGAATGGGAGAAGATATTTGCAAATGACATATCAGATAAAGGGCTAGTATCCAAAATCTAGAAAGAGCTTATCAAACTCAACACCCAAAGAACAACGAATCCAATCAAGAAATGGGCAGAGGACATGAACAGACATTTCTGCAAAGAAGACATCCAGATGGTCAACAGACACATGAAAAAATGCTCCATATCACTCGGCATCAGGGAAATACAAATCAAAACCACAATGAGGTATCACCTCACACCAGTCAGAATGGCTAAAATCAACAAGTCAGGAAATGACAGATGCTGGCGAGGATGCGGAGAAAGGGGAACCCTCCTACACTGTTGGTGGGAATGCAAGCTGGTGCAACCACTCTGGAAAACAGCATGGAGGTTCCTCAAAAAGTCAAAAATAGAGCTACCCTATGACCTGGCAATCCCACTACTGGGTATTTACCCTAAAGGCACAAATGTAGAGATCTAAAGGTGCATGTGCACCCGAATGTTTATAGCCCCAATGTCCATAATAGCCAAACTATGGAAAGATCTAGATGTCCATCAACAGATGAATGGATAAAGAAGATGTGATACACACACACACACACACACACACACACACACACAATGGAATACTATGCAGCCATCAAAAGAAATGAAACCTTACATTTGCAATGACATGGATGGAACTAGAGGGTATTATGCTGAGTGAAATAAGTCAATCAGAGAAAAACAATTATCATATGATCTCACTAATATGAGGAATTTGAGAAGCAACGTGGGGGGTTTGGGAGTTAGGGAGGAAAAAGTTAAACAAGACGGGATTGGGAGGGAGAAAAACTATAAGAGACTCTTACTCTCACAAAACAAACTGAGGGTTGCCAGGGGCAGGGGTATAGGGAGACGGTGGTTGGGTTATGGACATTGGGGAAGGTATGTGCTATGGTGAGTGCTATGAAGTGTGTAAGCCTGACGATTCACAGACCTGTGCTCCTGGGGCAAATAATACATTATATGTTAATAAAAATTTAAAAATTAAAAAAAAAGGAATGATTGAGAGAGGACAACACTTAACAAGCTAGTACAGTAAGAACTGAAAAGTATATATTGGATTTAGCCACAAAAAGATAGCAGACAACTCAACCAAAAACACTTTCAATAATGTCATATTAATCTCGGGGGTGCCTGGGTGGCTCAGTGGGTTAAAGCCTCTGCCTTCGGCTCAGGTCATGATCTCAGGGTCCTGGGATCGAGTCCTGCATCCGGCTCTCTGCTCAGTGGGGAGCCTGCTTCCTCCTCTCTCTCTGCCTGCCTCTCTGCCTACTTGTGATCTCTCTCTGTCAAATAAATAAATAAAATCTTTAAAAAAATAATAATGTCATATTAATCTCACATCCAAGTAGACTTGGGGCATTTCGCTAATGTGGAATATTTCTAACAGGTACATGAGAGACAGAAATGTTCAAATATTATCTCCTAACTATATCTATTACAACTAACAAAAAACGGGCTATTAAGTAGACATTTATACTGGCTTAGAAGAAACAAAAATAATTAGAAGAAAATTTTAAGCCTTCAACAGTATTCCTGGGTCAACTTTTAAGTGCTCACATCCTTAACAAAACTTGGTTTTCCAGGAAAAACATCTTTAACAGTCACATGTTCATTCAAACTCTTTTTTTATTATATTTTTTAAAAAGATTTTATTTGACAGAAACTACAAGTAGGCAGAGAGGCAGGCACAGAGAGAGGGGGAGGCAGGCTCCCCACTGAGCAGAGAGCCCTATGCGGGGCTCCATCCCAGGACTCCGGGATCCTGACCCGAGCTGAAGGCAAAGGCTTAACCCACTGAGCCACCCAGGCGCTCCTCAAACTCTCATCTTAGAAGATACTTCAGAATCATTTTTTAAATCTCAGCACTATTTTTGTAAGTTTTTTTTAAAGATTTATTTACTTGAGACAGAGAGAGCACAATTGGAGGGGAGTGTCAGAGGGAGAGGGAGCAGGCTCCCCACTGAGCAAGGAGCCCGATGCGGGACTTGATCCCAGGACGCTGAGATCGTGACGCCCAGCTGAAGGCAGATGCTTCACCTGCTGAGCCACCCAGGTGCCCCGTAAGTATCATCTTGCAGACTTGTTTCAGGCCACCAATCACCCTAAGATGCAGACGCTACTACCACATCCAGCCCGTTGTTATCTGAAATTGTCTCCAACAGTATGTGCGCCTCCCAAACAAGGCAGGTGCAAACCATGATGGGGAAGATGCTGCTTAAAACGTAATCTAGTCTCATAAAAACCAGACGAGAGAAAAATGTCTGAGGACCAACTGCGACAGTTGCCAGCGTGTCTCCCAATGTCATATACGACGGATTCAGAAAAACCGGTATTTTTATAAAAAGTGGCCAGCACGCAGAACACTGCTACACAGACCAGATATAGATTACTCCAGTAACAGGTAAACACAGACCAGCACGTTATTCTGCTGTATGTCCCTTCCCTGAAGGTGTACTACCTAGTCCAAGAACTAAAAAGACAAGAGCCACATCTTTATCCATTCATCGGTGGGAGGACATTTGGGCTGTTTCTATTTTGGCTATTGTGGGTAATGCTGCTAGAAACACCAGGGTACAGGTACCCCTTCAAATCTGTATTTCTGTATCCTTTTGGTAAACACCAGTGATAAATTGCTGGGTAGAGGTGGGGAATGCGCTGGGTGGGAGACGGACATTAAGCACTTGTGATGAGTACTGGGGGTTTGATGTCAGTGATGAGTCACTGAATTACTCCTGAAACCAAAAATTACACTATATGTTAATTATAATTTTTTAAAATTTTGAAAAAATAGATAAGAGCAAATAAGGAAACTCACACTTTCCTCTCCAGATGATTAAGAGTTTTTAGGCAATGTAGTGGTAGGAGCAGTGTCATTCTGCAGATGACCTGCCAGGTCCCGGGTGGTAAAGGGCGTGGGAGAACCGGGGCAGAAAGCACAGCTCGGGGAACAGAAACCTCCTGCCGACAGCTCAGCTAACCACCTGTCTGACAACGTGAGGACGCAGCAACCCTGCCTTGGTCCATGTAGGCGCGATGCCCACTCACCGCTTAAGACACTTCTACTCAGGCCTCCAAAGCAACGCCCAGAACATTTACGCGAAGTTTTCACGTGAAGTTAAGAGTCAGCTTGAAGATAATCAACTCTTTTGCAGCAACTCCTGTGAGAAATCACATGGTTAGCCCGAGCGCTCAGGGCTGCTTCTATTTATACGGGTTGGAAGCAACGAAGCCCAGCTGCACAGACCACGGACACAAAACACAACATTCCCAAGGTCTATATCTCCAACACAGACGAAAAGATCTGTTTTGCCGTAGCTGTGCACACTTCATAGGTCTGACATAGGTTCTCTGGATCGTAATGAAGCTTTATCTGAAATTAGAATTCCATACAGTTCACGAACTACGGCAGACTCTGGTAGAAGCGTTTATTATAAGCAACAACAAAAAGCCATCAGGGAAAAACAAGAAAAAAAAAAAGACAAGGCGCAATTGAAATGCCTGGGACCAAATTTTCAAAAACACTCCCAGCATCTAAACTCGCAGACGGAAAAAACATTATTACACTCCGGAATGAGGAACAGCCCACCACTTTTATGGAAATTTATTGATCTGCCTTGCTAAAAGACCCGAATTGCTGTAACTTTATAAGTTTTAATTAAAATCACATTTGTTTTGAAAAATTTGAAATACAAAAAATAAAGGCAAAACTTCCTCCTCAAATGAAGCACTTAAAGCTACTCAAAGGGCGGCTACTCGGTTGCGCAATAGCTACTAGGATTTGCAGTTTTCGCACATTTCAGGTTAACTGAGGTCAGCCAGCAAAGGGGCTAAAGTCTTCCGCATCCTCCGTTCATGGCGCACACAGAGAAGTGGGAGCCCAGGACCTCCCAGGTTGCCTGGCCCAGAAGAAATCCCAGGAGGAGAGACGCAGACCCAGGCAAGAAACGCCTTCCTGCAGGAGCGCCCCTTCTCAGCCGGTGTGTCCCAGCGCACGGCCGCTCCGGCGGGAGGCCGGCCAGCCTCTGAACAACCCGGCTGCACGGTCTCAGCCCCTAACCTCCCCGAAGGACAGAAAATGCTACCATCACCCCCCATTTTTTAAAGGTTTTATTTATTTATTGGACAGACAGAGATCACAAGTAGGCAGAGAGAGGAGGAAGCAGGCTCCCCACTGAGCAGAGAGCCCGATGCGGGACTCCATCCCAGGACGCCGAGACCATGACCTGAGCCGAAGGCAGAGGCTGTGACCCGCTGAGCCCCCCGGGAGCCGTGCCCGACACCCCCCTTTTACAGCCTTAAGTCTCCCTTTTATAGAACCAAGTGCGGCCCAGCGCCCGGCCGCGCGGGGTCTCGTCTCTGGAGCGTCCGGGACCCACGCTCTCTCCCCGTGTTTGTGACATTTCCTGGGCACCCGTGAAAAGGGAAGGTCGTAAAACGCTGGGGCTCTCGGGGTCACCTCGTATTGGTCACTAAACACGTCGAAAGTAACGACTGGCCTAAATACAGAACCCGAAGGACAACGTGCGCACAACAAACTGTCCTGCCCGGCGCTCGGCCACAGGCCAGGACTCGCGGGGGCGCAGACGGCGCCGGCAGGTCCGCGGCCCGGACGACGCGCGCCCCCGGCACAGAGCCGGCGGCCGCGCACCCGGGGAGCCGGAGGCCGCGGCCGCACCCGCTCCGGGCCCGCAGGGACACGGCACGCGCGTGCCAACCCCCTCGGTGCCCGCGCCAATCAAGCTGCGTCGTCCCGTGCGGGGAGCCGCCGGCCCCAGCCCACAGCGCCCCGTGCTCCGCCGCGCCCGGCCGCCGGGATCGCGGGTCACGCGGGTCGGACGCGAGCACGGCCGCCCGTGCGGAGGAGCGCGACCCCGCAGGAACAGCAGGGACAGCCGCGCGCGGGCCGGGGCCCTGGGCTGCCCCGGGAGGGCCCCACGCGCGGCCGCAGAGGCCTCCCCGCGGCGGAGCCCGGACCACGACGGGCAGGGCCCCCGGGCGGTGCGCTCTCCCGAGGGCCAGCGGCGTCCCCGGCCGGGGCTGCGGGCTGCGGGCGCGGGAGCAGCTCGGGAAGGCGAGGCCGGCACGTGTTCTCTGCACCCCGAGTTTCCGACCCCGCGTCCGGCGGCGGAGGCCCGCGGAGCGCCGCGGCTCCCAGCGCAGAGGACGACGCGCGGCCCGGGTCGGCGGCCGGCGCAGGGAGACGGGCGAGGCCGGGGGAGGACGCCGGCGCCACACAGGCTGGGACCAAGGCTCAGGCACGGGGAGGCCAGCGGAGCCGCCGACCGGCACGGGGGGCGCAGCCGGAGCCGCAGAGGAGGCCGGAGGGCCCGGCCCGGGCAGGACGCTGGGGCCGCGGACGGGGCCCGGACAGCAGGGGGGACGCGGGCGAGGCCGGGGTCGGGGGTCGGCGGCAGGGGAGGGGCGCGGGCGGGCGCCGCGAGGCGCAGGCGGCGGGCGTCCCCGGGGGAGGGAGCCCGGGGCGCGCGGGGGCGGCCGCGCCGGCGGGAGGGGCCCCGGGAACCGCCGCCGGCCCCGAAGGCAGCGCCCGCGGAGCGCGAGGCCGGGGCGGCGGGGTCGCGAGCGCGGGGAAGGGCAGCGGCCGAGGGGAGGCCGCGCCGCGCGGCTCCGGGCCCTCGGTCCCCACCGGCGCGCCCCGGGCCCCCGACCCTACCTGGCGCGGGCAGGGCTGGGGGTTCGCCGTCCCCACCGCGAGCGCGCGCCGCCTCGGTCCCCGCGGGAGCAGACGCCCTCGGGCCCCACGGACGGCGGCGCCGAGCTTTATTGCCGGAAGTCGCCCGCCGCCGGCCGGGGAGCGCCGACCTCTAGCCCCGCCCCGGGCCGCGCCGATTGGCAGCCGCGGCTCCGCGTGGCCGTGTTGCTACCCGGCTCCCGAGGCCGAGGCGCGCGCGTGCGCAATGGGCCCCGCGTCGCCGCCTCCTGCGCGTGCTCAGTGGGTGCGGGGGCGCGCGAACCCGCGGGCGCGGGGCGGGGCGGTGTCCGCGCGTGGGAGGGCGCGCTGCGCTGACCTGAGGGCGTGGGGGGGCGGGGCCGGGGCCGGCGGGTCGTCGGGCCGCGACGCCCCTCGGCTCTGCTGACCCCGCCCCGCCCCAGGGCCCACGCCCACGCCTGCTCCCCGCAGCTCCCCGAGCCTCAGTTTACCGCGGAGCCCCTGCGCCCGCGGTCGTCGGTCCCCCGCGCGCGGCTCCGGCATTGTCTGCGTCCGGACGGCCCGACGGGCCAGGTCCCCGCGCGGGGCGATCGTCCGCGGGGCCCGCGGGCGCGCGGGGGTGCGGCTCCTCCGGGCGCGCGGATGTGGGGGTCCGCGGGCGGGGCGGGCTGTTTTGTTTAAAGTTTGTTTATTTACTTGACAGAGATGCAAGGGGGGGCGGGGCAGACTCCCCGCTGAGCGGAGACCCCGGACCCCAGATCACGACCCGAGCTGAAGGCAGAGGCGTAACCCACGGAGCCCCCCGGGCGGCCCTGACTGTACCTCTCGAGACTCGGTGGGTGACGACAAACCGCACAGTTACCCTCGGAAACGGCGTCCTCGCTGCGGCTCGGATGTGGCCCTGCCGTATCCCGGGTCGGGGGCACGCGGGGCTTCCTTTCCAGCAAAATGAACCCTCAGAATCGGCCATCTGACCAAGTCCCCCGCCGCCCTCGGACGGCAGCTGTTCTCTGAATGAGGGTCTCCAGCTGGACATTGTTCCTGGAGACGCGACCCCCGTCCCGAGATGCGCCCGAAGCCCGGGTCAGTAACGGGACGCCAGCGCGCAGTGGCCCGTGCCCAGCGAATCACGCCACTGACCGAGACACTGAAAACCCGCGGAGCTCCATCTGCGTTTTCTAAGACGTAACTGTCCTAAAAATCTAATTTCGTCAAATTTATGTGAAAAAAAGTAGCCAGGGGAACTGAGGGGGTTCCTCACGCTGCAGTGCCTGGCGTGGCTGGTGGCCCTTCGTGCACTGATCCAGGACGGCCTGGGCCGCAGTCGTGCACTGATCCAGGACGGCCTGGGCCGCAGACGTTGGCCTCTGAGGCCACCCACTCTGTGTTCACAAAGCAACGTTGCTGTCGCAGCACGAAAGCCGCCGTGTGGCTGCTTTCTCTGAAAATTTTATTTACAAAAAGATACTGGCTGGATTTGGCTGGGGCATCATTTGTTGACTCCTGGTCTAAAGATTTGAAATGTTTACTTAAATCCATTCAACAGAATAGACACTATGCTAAGTAATAGGAGAAAATAATAAAAAAAGATGGGATTTCGAGTTTTCCAGGAGACAATAGTTTCTTCTTCTTCTTTTCTTTTTTTTTAAGATTTTATTTTTAAGTCATCTCTACACCTAACATGGGGCTTGAACTGACAACCATGAGATTGGGAGTCACAGGCTTTACTGACTGAGCCAGCCAGGCACCCAGGAAACAATGGTTTTGACTATTTAAGTTTTAATTAAACTATTTGAAACAAAGTATTTGGCTACAAAATATGCCTTTGGAGGTTAAAAATGAGTCCTACAATGAAAACCTTTCCTCAGTGGTCTGGCATAGTACCTAAATCTTCAGACATATCATTCTTATTCCTAGTGGTGTTGAACTCGCCTATAAATTCCGTTCTGGAGTTCAGAGTTACCATCTATGAGTTTGCTACATCTGCATGAACTTACCTACAGTTAGGGGTTTGAACTACCTTTGGGTAAAAATGTGTAGCCCGTGGACCCCAAAAGTTCTACAGAATTTTTTTTCTGCTGATTAATGTTGTAAAATTATATTTGTTGGATTTTAGTTCAAGATGGCAACACAGGAAGATCCTGAACTCCCCTTTTCCCACAGACACAGAATCTACAGCTCCATCTCAACAGTTTCCTCTGAAATCAACCTAAAAACCAGCAGACTGAGCCCTATACATGGGGCAAATGCTCATGGAACACACTGAAGCAGGTCGGAGAGAATGAGACTGAATTTCAGTGTGAACCACACTGGTGCAGAGACCCACACCCAGGAGGGAACTCAAATCCTGGAGATTCTTCCTGAGGACTGAAGGGTCTGAACCCCACATTGGGAACCCCAACTGCTAAGTCCTGCACCTGAGAGAGGAGCCCCCAGAACACCTAGCTTTGAAAAGTGATGTGACTCCTATCCATGACGCCCATGAAGGCATAGAGAACTGCGAAGTGACCCTTGAAAGGCTCTGCCCCCAGTGCAGAGCAGCCGACTGCGCCCGGACTGTACGTGAAGCATGATCATTTGCTTATATTAAATGTAAGACCATGGGGCAGGCACCTAATTAGCACACGCGTACGGGAACCTGCTGGGAGACTTTCTAGGGACAGAAACTGGCAGCACCATCTTCATGCTGTCGGTGTCTTGCTCCAGCTGATGGGCACCATTTGGACACTCCCGCTCTGCCTCAGTCCCACTGGCAGGTACCATGTTGTGTCCCCTCCACACATTCCAGAGTGCCAGTGTCTCCTGGCAGGCAGCCTTCATGTGTATCCGGTGCCCTGGCTTTTGTGGCTGCCCCTCAGGCACCTGCTTGACTGCCTGGCCTTGGAGACCATGGAGCTGTGCACTGCTAGGTGCTGTAACGGGGCTGTAACAATTGGGCAATTCTCAGCAGGCTACCGGCCTCTGGGCACTAACAGAAGTAAATTCAGTCAATCAATTAATTAAAATTAAATAGAGATAAAAAGGACAGTGGGAAAGACTTATAAAACCAAGAGCTGATACTTTGGAAAGCATAAACAAAATTGACAAACACTTGGGGAGCCTGGGGGGCTCAGTCCATGAAACATCTGCCTTCGGCTCAGGTCATGATCCCAAGGTCCTGGGACGCAGCACGCGTCAGCCTCCCTGCTCAGAGAGAGCCGCTTCTCCCCCTCCCCCTGCCCCCCATGCTCCTGTGCTCTCACACACTTTCTCTCCCTCGAAGAAAGAAAATCTTAAAAAAAAAAAAAATTGACAAACCTTTAACTGAGTCACCAAGAGAGAAGACTCAAATCAGGAAAGAAAGGAAAGAGGAAATATTATAACTGATACCACAGAAATACAAAGGCCCTCAAGAGACTGAAATAAACATTTACATACCAAGAAACTGGACAACCTAGGGGAAACTGACAAATTCTTAGAAACACACAACCTACTAAGACTGAGTCATGAGGAAATTAAAAATAATCTGAATAGACTGATAACTAGGAGGGAGATCGAATCAGTAATCAAAACCACCCAACAAGCAAGAGTCCAGGACCAGATGGTGTCCCTGGTGAGTTCTGCCAAACACTCAGAAACACATTAGTACCAATCCTTCTGAAATGTCTCCAAAAGGCATTTGGAAGGAATCTTTCCAAAGGGCCCACGTTCCTGATACCAAAACTGGACAAGAATACAACAAGAAGGATCTCGGGCCAGTATCCCTGATGAGCATAGATACAAAAGTCCCAAGCAAGCTGTGAACAAGCTGAACTCCGCACCACGTTAAAAATACCGTATGACGCAGTCCTGTGGGGTTCACTGCAGGGCGGCGACTAGGCTTCCACATCTTGGAGTCACTGTGACAAACACATCAACAAAATGAAGGGTAGAGATCACACGATCAACTCAACACATGTAGAAACAAACCAACAAAATCCCACGTCTGTGTGTGATAAAAAACCGCCACAAAGTGAACATCAGGGGAATATCCGGTATAAGTTTGTGACAAGCCCACAGCTACCATTACACACAGCGGTGAGGAGCCTTTCCTGTAAGATCAGGGGCAGGAACGGGATGCTTGCCGCCTCCGTTTAACATAGCAGGGCTGTGCTGGAGCAAGTAGGGAAGAAGGAGAAATAAAGGGTACAAATCGGAAAGAAGGAATAAAAGTCGCTGTCATTTGGAGCACCTGGGGGGCTCAGTGAGTTAAGCCTCTGCCTTCCGATCAGGTCATGATCTCAGGGTCCTGGGATCGAGCCCCGCATCGGGCTCTCTGCTCAGCGGGGAGCCTGCTTCCTCCTCTCTCTCTCTGCCTCTCTGCCTACTCGTGACCTCTGTCTGTCAAATAAACAAATAAAATCTTAAAAAAAAAAAAAAAAAAAAAAGAGTGACTGCAGGTGGTGTGGCCCACAGCCCAAGAGCTCGCAGGTAGCCGGCCCGGGGCTGGAGGACACGAGAGCTCTGAGTTCAATTACTCACGGGACGCAGAAGGCAGGACAGAGTCCGTGCTGCCCCTGCCCCAGGAGTGCGTGTTGTCAGCCAGCAGCTGAGCAGTCCTGTACTAAGAGGCCTCTGTGTCCGGTCAGCATCCCATTCGGGACGAGGACTTAGATCTGCTCGGTGGGTCAGAGCCAGTGGCGGGCGGCCCACACGAGGAGACCCTGCCTCTGCAGAGGACCGACAGAGGGATGCGCAGGGTGGAGGGCCATCCAAGGAAGAGGCCCAGCTCTCCTGGTAGGGGGTCCCTTGGAACAGTCATCGGTCAACGTGAACACATGCCAAGCTTTCTCACGTTGGTGCAATTTCCTACCCTGGGAACCTTATTTGTCCAAGGTAAAGCTCTACTTCCCAAGCTTTTCTTGGCACTTGGGTTCAGAAATGACCCAGCTGCTTTCAGTGTACACCTGTTTGAGGACTCAGTGCTGAGATGAGTGATGTGAAGAAGGCAGGGCCCTGGACACAGCAGCCAACACGGCACAGAGCCGTGGTTCCCGGGCCCGGGGATGTGATGGCGACTGCTCACGGCGTAGCCTTTGAACTTGAACCTATGGCTTTCTCAGAGATCCGGGCAGCCACCCAGTACACGTCAATACATTTTTCACAACTTCCATAAAATCATGTATAATAAAGGGGCTAATATTAGCGGAGAGCTTGCGTGCTGCTAAGATCTTTACATGCGTGTTCTTATTCCAATATCACAAAACCATATGAAGCCTGTTTTTAAGTCCCATGTTCTGGATGAGGAAACAGGCTTGCAGGGAGGTATCAGATCACCTGGCCGGCCTAAGGTCCTACATCTGTCCAAGCAGGCCGATTCCCTCCAGGGGACGGCTTCGCCGACTCGGCTGAGAAGGAGGCAGGCAGGAAGGACGAGCCTCTGGAGCACCAAGGGTCCCAACCACGCTCGAGGCCAGAACCCAGAGACACACCGGGTAGCGTTGCTCAGGAGCCTGGTGACACCGTGAGAACCGCTGGGGCTTCGTGAGTCCTCGTCATGGACGGAACGAGACAGCCGCAGCTTGAGTTCACTGTGCTTTGAACACCGTTGGCTGGTCCAGCTCCAGAAAGATCCAGTGTCCGGGGAACAGGAGTGGTTCTGTACCCAATTCTAATGGCTGGGGTTTCCCTCCACACCACCAAGCAGTTTCCTGACGCCAGCTGGTGTCCTACAATTCAACTCAATTCTGAAAGGATCTACCTGAAGATCGCATCAAATCACACAAGGCGAGAACTCAATCCCACAAGACTTCCCCCAACCCCAAATGCCAATCAAAAGGGCGAGTTGTCACCTGGGCTTCTGAGCGACAGACTCCACCTTGGGGGTCCCCACAAGCCCCTCCCTGGCTTTGATTTGCTGGAGCCACAGATCTCAGAGAAACATTTTACACAGTCAGCCAGATGTAAGACACATGGTGGGCCAAGCGTGGGGAGGGGCTCAAGCGGGGAAGCCCTCGGTCGCACGGCCTTCCCAGCGTGGGCTTTCAGGGAGGCTTGTTATTAACCATTGGCCAGTGGTGAGTACTTCACACTCTGGCCCAGCCCCCACCCGAGAGGGGCAGAAAGAGCCGGGTCTCCGGGTCTCCCGTCCTGTGGTTGGTTGCGACGGCAAAGAGCCCAGAGGGTGGGGGACGCCGTGGTGCTTTGAAAACATGGCTTCCTTAACATAACACGAGACACCTCCCCGCACCCCTCGCTGGGGAAATTCTGGGGTTTTAGGAGCTCTATGCCAGAGAAAGGGATGTAGAGCAAATACGCATCTCATTTTATAAATCACAATATCACAACAGTTCACCACGCTCCTCCCAACTTCTGAAAGAAAGAAACTTCTGGAAGTAGGACACTAACCATGGGACCCTATTCTCTTTCGGGTGTTTGCTTTGCCTGTGTCAGGGCAGCACCTGCTGTGGCTCTGGAGAACCAGACGAAATTCCTCCCAGAAAACGCACAGAGGGACACACGGAGAGACGGAATCCCTCCCAGAAGACGCGCAGAGGGACACACGGAGAGGCAAGCGGCCCGCAACTGCCTGTATCTGCTTCGCCCGGCCCTGGCACGGGCGCCAGGAGCTGCAGACTGCCTGAACGTGGGGGCTTTCTGTCTTGCACTGTGGTGCCGAGGAACCCTAAAGATGCAGATACCTCTGACGGAGGAATGCCATGAAAGCATTGAGACGTCCTTGGTGCAAAACGGAGGTTTTATTAAAGCACGGGGACAGGACCTGTGGGCAGAAGAGGTCCCTGGGGTTGGGAGGGGCGACTGATTCTGCACCTCCCAGTTGGGAGGGGTTAGGGAGAGTCTCTCAGGGATTTTGGAAACAAGGTTTCCTGCATCCTGAGGGGTATCTATTTGGGGGGAAGGGGGAATCGAGATAAAGGAAGTTTCCAAAGCAATTTTTACATGTTGAAGTGGACTCACAGGTTCACGAGGCGAGGGTAGGACTGCCTCCAGCCCTCAGCAAAGTGTCCACTCAGAGGCAGTGGGGCGCCCAGAGGACGGTTTGCCCGATTCAGGGTCTGGCCAGGGGCATGTAGGCCGTAAGGAAAGGTAACTTTTCCTTCTGCCTGTTTCCTACATCATCTCCGTTAGACAACAACGACCACCGGCTGAGGTCCCTGGACGGCAGCCGTGCGTGACACAGCCTGAGCTTTAAGGCATTTCAGGCTGGATCCTGGGCTTCCCCACAGGCTCATTTGTCCTGGCTTTTGCGAGGATGTCCAGACTCAGCCTTCCCCAGAAATCAGGGACTCAGGGCACTGACACGTGTATAGCGACCAGCACGTGCTTGATTGCATACGTTGACTTTGTGCGCTGGGAGGCACTCGGTTTTCTGGACTGGGTTTTGGGAAGTGGATCCCTGGAATCTGGTTCGAGAAGGTGTGACTTTCCCTTCGGATTTGGTTGGTAAATTTCCACACGCGTCTTTCCTCTGAAAGCGCGGTCTCTGACTAGTGGTTACGAGTTCGTTACCTGCTCGTTCCTTCTTCCCTGGGAGTCTTCAGGACACCGTGGCGTCCGCAGGGCTCGCTCTGCAGTCTGTCATTCTCCTCGGGCCCCCACGGATCCCTCCCTCCACGCACCGAGCTCTCTAAGGAACACTTTCTGCTTGAATGTTCCCGTGGCCCCTAAGTGTGCTCCACTCCACAAGAGAAACCCTACGAATGACGTGGGACGGCACAACGGGAGGAACACAGAGTGCGGAGGACTGGGCAACAGGACTGCTTGCCGCTCGTCCTAGTCTTGCCTCCTGTGGCTGGGGAGGTCGGCCTCAGGGAGCTTAGTCTGCCGTCCACACAACAGATCTGAAATTCGGGAGTCTAAGACCTTCCGACGCCAGCTTCGGGCCACCTTGCCGGGGGGTGACACGGACATGGACAGTCCGCACCTGGGGCTCCCCGTGACTCCGCCCCCCACATTCCTCCCACGGGGTCCAGCCAGGCAGGAGGGGCGGTTACAGAGGTGGGGCAGCAACGTGCCAGGTCTTAAAAGCGCAGCCGCTGAATTTGTTTTTATTCTCGTCTTGAGATGGGGCCGGGGCATGATGACCGTCTGAGCAAGAAAGCGAACAAGAAGGAGCCCGTGTTCACGTCTATGGCGGCCCGAATGGGGCGGTGCAGACACATGCTTGGAGTGCAGCAAAACCGCCCCCCGGAACGTGATGAGGTGGGTGAGCGCCCCAGCAGCAGGTACGGGTGACACGGGTGACACGGGACAGCCAGAGTGCGGTGCTCAGCGGACAGTGGTTAGTGGTGGTGCAGCCCCGATTCGGGGAGAAGACAAGTCCGTCAGTGCTTGTGTGTGAAGAGCGCTCACGAGGGATAGCAGGGTTGGGAGTCCTCCACAAAACAGATTTGGCGAACTGACAAGGTCATAGAAGGTGTCTTAGGTGTGCGGATCAGGACAAGGGAGTGCACTGTGTGCATGGGTGTGCGTGTGCAAGTGTGTGTGCACTGCTTGTGTGTGCAGGTCAGGACAAGGGAGAGCACTGAATGTGTGTGTGCGTGTGTATATGTGCTTGCATGTGCATCTGTGTGCATGAGTATGTGTGTGTGCATCTGTGTGCGTGTGTGCACATGCGTGTGTCTGTCTATGTGCATCCGTGTGCATGTGTGCATCTATGTGCATGTGTGTGTGTGCATGGGTGTGCGTGTGTGTGAGCGCACTGCTAGTGTGTGCAGGTCAGGACAAGGACGTGCACTGCATGTGCCCCTGCGTGCGTGTGTGTGTATGCACATGTGCGTGTGCATGTGTCTGTGCCTGCATTGTGCATGTGCATGCACGTGTGTACACGTGTGCGTGTGTGTGGCGGGAAGGTGCCAGGCGGCAGCGGAGGCCCACTGGCCCATCCGCACAGGGTCTCCCCCGTCTGTGGAAGATCTTGGAAGGTTGTTCACATTAAGCGGGTTTCATGTAATGTAAGCAGAAGAATCCTGTCATCTCTCAAAATTTTCTGAGCAGCAGGATGGTGGCTGACTGAGGCAGCAAAATGTGTCATCTCTGCATCAAAGCACAAAAACAGGGCAATGGGGACGCCTGCGGGCTCAGTCATTAAGCGTCTGCCTTCAGCTTAGGTCATGAGCCCAGGGTCCTGGGATCGAGCCCCACACTGGACTCCCTGCTTAGCAGGAAGCCTGCTTCTCCCTCCCCCACTCCCTCTACTTGTGCTCCCTCTCCGTCTCTGTCATATAAATAAATACAATCTTTAAAAAAAGATTAGGTCAACTAGAGAGCAAAACGCAACACATTTTTAATAAAACTAAGTCGTGAGGGTCCTCTGCAAACCCTAACGTACAGGCAGGTGATGGCAAATCCCCAACAGCCACAAGACCACACGACACCAGTCCGCAGAGGGAGGAGGTACAAACAGGAAAACACAAGTGCCCCCGAAAAGGCAGCCGATGGCCGCCAAGAGCAGCGAGCTGGAGGGCTGCAGGGAGAGGCGTGGGGCTCCTTCCCGCAACAGTGAGCAGCCTGGACGTTGGGTTTATACTTTTTCTCACCATCTGTAACTTCTGAGATTTTATTTATTTTATATTTAGAGAGATAGAGCGTGTGCACACAAGCCGGGCGTGGGGAGGGGCAGAGGGAGAGAGCATCAGGCAGACCCCCGCTGAGCGCAGCACTGGCTCTGGGGCTCCGTCTCACGACCCTGAGACCACGACGTGAGCCGAAACCAAGAGTCGGCCGCTTAGCTGACTCCCCCGAGGCGCCCCTGGTATCCGTGAAAGTTACAAAGTACTGAGTTCCAGAGACGACGCATGCTCTGCCGGGGTCAGTGATGGACAGATGGAAGGGGGCGTGGAACTGATGTCAGGTCTGTGAGGTCGTCCTCGGGGCAGTCCGATCCTCCGTCCTTCATCACTAGGACTTGAAATATGTTTTTCTTCAGGTTTTCTTTCGCTTGTAAATGCTTCCGTGTCATCCTCATGAACCGGAGCTTGGCCGAAGCACGGATTCTGCGGGATTCACAGGAGGGGCTGGGAAGTCCTGGGGGGCGGAGGGCTGTGGGGGGGGTGGGCCGTGGGGGCCATCGCAAGGCCGCGTCCTGAGGGCCAAAGCCAGGCCGACAGGAAACACTGTGAGGACCTTTACGGGGGCAAGAGGGCGCGAGCAGGAGACCTCCGATCCTCTGGCTATGCCGTTCCTCCCGCCATGTCTCCGGCCCGTCCCGCGTCTTCCAAGCAGGCACAGCCGAGCCCCCACGCCGTGCTCGCCCTCGCGGAGGTCCTGCGGCTCCGAGCTCTCGAGCAGTCCACTGTCATGCTGGTGGTACCTCTGCATCCTTCCAACATGTTGGTGCGGCTTCTGCCACTGAGTGGCCTTGAAGACTCCTCGGTATTCAGCCGGCGCCAGGCCTTTGCCCGAAGGGCTGCTCACTTGTAGATCGGTGTGTGAGGTCAGGCTGCTCTCCCACCATTCCAGGCCCAGGTTCCTGGGAAAGCGAACGCACTTCATGACACATGTTCTCCACGAGGCCCCGGTCACGCACACGACCACGGAGGGAGGGACGTGGGGGTGTCGCTGCCGGAAGAGCCCCAGCCCCGTCCGCAAACGCCTGCCCCAGCTGTGACCGAGTCCGCCTTCCCCCACGGGCGTAGGGAGGAAGTGATTCCCTTGCGCTCCGCGCTCTCGCTGGTCTGTAGCTGATCTGCTCCTCTCGGGCCTGGCACGGGAGCAGGTACTCTCGTTTTGATCATGTGAATGCAACGGCAGCCCTGTTCCTAGTCCCCGAGTGTGTGCCCCACATGGATCCACGTGGTGACGGAACCCGGGCCCCCCTCAACGTGGTGTGTGGAAAGCACGACGTTACCGGGCACTCAGGAACCCCACAGGTCGGCAGGGACTTTGGCAGCCTGTGCCAATAATTTGCAGGTTTCTCCTGACACTTTTATTAATTTGCTGACTTTCTTAATTTGAACTCTTCCTGGGACATGATTACACAGACAACGAACGTGCTTCACAGAAGACATGGCTGGACTCGAAGGCGGGATTTCTTCTGAAAGCCGACCTGTTCCGCTGGAAGCACGAAAGCTATGGAAGCAGCTGCTGAACAAAGATGCAGCGACCGAGGGTCCCGCGGGCAAGGGGCTCGCTGCGGAGAGACAGAGGGACCAGAGTGTGGAGCAGCGGTCTCAGAAGCCCCTCGGGCTTTATCCCCAGACCGCACACACCTTATCAACGGGTCTGACGGACGGGGTCAGTCACTGGAGAGAAGGCGTTTTAGGAAATCACTCCCTAAGCTTTGTAGGGGCATGGAGAAGCCAATGGTGACACCTTTACGATGTCCCGGTCATACGCGTGTACCCTGTCTTCCGTGGGAGATGAACAGATCTTCCCGGCTATTTAAAAACATGATAGGTCTGTGTCCCATCTGTGTGAAAAACCACGGCGGGGCACCTGGGTGGCTCAGAGGTTAAGCCTCTGCCTTTGGCTCAGGTCATGGTCCCAGGGTCCTGGGATCGAGTCCCGCATCGGGCTCTCTGCTCAGCGGGGAGCCTGCTTCTCCCTCTCTCTCTGCCTGCCTCTCTGCCTACTTGTGATCTCTGTCAAATAAATAAAATATTAAAAACAACAACAACACCATGGCAACCGTGGGATCTCAGAAAACCAGGCAAACGTGCATCCCAGAAGCTGACACTCTGACCATAGCTTTCAGAAAAGCAATTGCAAAAATTGAGATTTTTGGAAAAAAAACCCAAATGTTCTCTCTGTTGCGGTGTGCACCCCAGAAACATTTTCCAAACCTGCATACGCAACATAGTTACTGAGGGGCCGGTTGAACAGGGGTGTCTCAGCTCCGCCCAGGATGGCACAGGCTCCGCGGTGGGTCAGATGCTGGGGTGAGTGCCAGGAGGCAGAATGACATGGGGACGCTGTTTATTTATTTATTTTTTAAAGATTTTATTTATTTATTTGACAGAGATCACAAGTCGGCAAAGAAGCAGGCGGGGGGTGGGGGAGCAGGCTCCCTGCCCAGAAGAGAGCTCGATGCGGGATTCAATCCCAGGACCCTGAGACCATGACCCGAGCCGAAGGCAGAGGCTTTAACCCACTGAGCCCCCCAGGCATCCCAGGGACGCTGTTTAGAGGAGGCCCCGCGTCGCACTTGGGCACCGGTCCCCTCCGGGGAGGGCCTGCGCAGGGGAACAGCAGGTGCAGTGCTGACACCATGTGGGGACATGAGTGGCTGCGGGTCCCGGACGCAGCTGCTGGCGGTGCCTCAGCCGTGCAGGGCCCTGTGCCTTCTGGCACCTCAGCGCCTCCCCCAGACCTGGTCACTGCCACCCGGATGGAGCCGTCACCTGCCAATGTCGAAGCCACGTCCCGCACAGTCCGTCTGGTTGTGTGTAAATCGCTTCGGTGCATTTTGTGGGCCCGGTTCCTCCGTCTTCTCCGGCGTTCAGGACGCCGGCCCCAGTGCTCCCTGACTTCCCGGTGCTTGCGTGTCTTCCTCGGGGGCCCGCGGGCAAGGGCCCCAGGGACCAGAGCTGGGTCTGACTCGTTTCTTGTCATCAGTGCTTGGAACTTGGCCCACACATAGACTGCGGGCAAGCACAGCGCCCGGCACGGTGCCTGCTGTCTCTGCAGCGTCTCCGTGAACCCTGTTTCTCTGCGTCTGATTCCCTCGCTCGCTGCTTACAGGATTTCAGCAGATGCCTGCTTCTGACTGCAAAGCAAGCATTATTGAAGGACATTTCATTTTTTCAATTAAAAAAAAGCACAGGAAGTCTTTAAACATTTTTGTGGTAAAACACACGTAAGGTTGACCATTTTAGCTGCGTCTGCGTGTACGAGCCGTGGAGGTTAGCACGTCCCCATCGGCATGCGAGTTCCACCCACCTCGAGAGCCTTTCATCTTAAAAAGCTGGAACTCTGTGCCCAGGAATCCCAACTGCCCATCACGCGCCCACCGTTGCCACACGGCAATGACTGTGAGCCCACACCTGTGCCGCTCATGAGTTGTGGGGAAAGTGGCCCCAACCCAGCGGACACCAGGAACCGTTCTGCAGAGAGCACGTCATGGGGTTGTGGCCAGGGCAGCTGGGGACCGAGTCGGAACTCTCTGTCCCCTGTCTTAGTCTCGTGCGTTTGCAGCCAGGAGAGGGATGTCCATAACACGGCAGGACAGCAGGCAAAGTTATCCTGATGTGCTCAGTTTCAGAGTCTCTTAAACATTGAAAACTGTGATGTCTCAGTAAAGACCCTGCGCTCACACAGAGTGCCCGCCGCTGTCTGCCGTTAGGCTAGTGAGGATGACAGTGACGTTCCGTCCCGGATCCCTAACCTACTCTGGTTCTTTCGGACTCCAGCGACCCTGCTGCCCTCAGTGGTGGACACGGCAGGTTCTTCCTCCTCCCAGGAGATGGAGCAACGACTGTCTCCACAGCAACACATTCGAAAATGATGGGACATGGCTTTGCACTGGTGTCTTCCAAGTCCCGGCCCATGGCTCCTTCCAGAAGTGCGTTGCTGTGACGGAGAAGGCACATTCCAGAGCAAGAGAAATGGGGAAGAGCTTTTCCCTCAGCACTGACAGCACGACCTTTCTCCAGCAGGTATCACAACTTTGAGTAACAAGAGTTTCTTAGAATAATGGATACTTGGTCGAAAATATATTCCCAATGGGTAAGGTCACTTGGCACTGGACGAGCGTTTTCTTCTCTGGACGCAGTTCATGTCTGAGTACTCACAGTCGGAAGGACTAAGTTAGCAGCAAGCGACCTTGAAGGCCTTCCTGGCCTCGGCTTTGATCTCTCCTCTGTCTCAGCGGCTGTCTACACAGCCGCCAAGGTCCCGTGTGCCATCAGAGGCACAGGGCACATCACGGGCTGACAGAATGTTCCGCAGTTCTCATCCATCTCTGGCCCTGTAACGTGGTGTTGGCCTCCCCGCGAACTAGGGACCCGTCCTGTTCCTTGTCTCCTGCGGCACCGCAGACTCGGGTGTCACTGCGGAGGACCGCTTGTGAACGGTGGGGGTATTTGACCATTTGTTTCTGTCGCCAGCAACAGACTGCACACCCGCCAGATACACTCTGTCCAGCAGAATCACCTCTGCCTGGTTCACGTCACGGAGCTCAGGCCGCAGGAAGGGGGTCTGGGCCGGGACCCTTTCTCCTTGGGCCTCCTGGTGAGCCCAGCTGGGAAGCAGTTGCCACCGTCTCCTATTCCTGTGGCTCGTGGCCATGGCTTACGTCTCGTGGCTGTAGCTCGTGGTTTGTGGCCATGATGCATGGCTTTAGCTCGTGGCTCATGGCTTGGTCGTGTCCGCTGCCTGCAGACTCCCGGAGGGACACACTGCTGTGGACGTCAGTTCCGCTGTCCTGGGTTTGCGACTTGCTCTCCCCCCTTGCTCTATGCCCTCCGCGGCAGGCTAAGAACAGCCTCTTGGTAGAAGCTTGGAAGCTTCGCTCTCTTCCCAGGAACGCCTCCACATTAGCCTTGCTGGGGACGTCTCCTTCCACAGCCTCACAGCTGCCTCACAGCTGCCTCATGACCATGAGGACACTCTTCTGTGGATTAAGTTGGCAGGTGACTATGGAAAAGTGGCAAGTGTTTTCCTGCCAACGGGGAACCTGTCCCCGAACACAGCCCAGATTCATTCATGCTGGAGACGAACTCTTTGCCCACCAGGGCGAGCTGCCCCACAGGCTTTATTCCTGGGGTCTGGCCTTGACACGGACTTTGTCCCCATGACCCGGGCTCCACCCAGCCGAGCCCCACACTCTCGTCCTCGCTTGTCCGTCGAGCTCTGGGGCTGAGTTGCCAACAGCAGCCTCCTCCTGGCATGTCCCTGGGGCCACCTCTTGTTTGGCTCCTTGGCCTGGAGCCTGTGCCTCCCTACCCCACGGCTCAGGCCTGAGTGGATGTCATCGGCGACTTCTTCCCAAGCAGGCAAGTTTCGTGGCTACCTGGGGCGTGTGGTGTGCGGTGCCTCACACACGGACCTCACGTATGCACATACAATGCACATACATTTTGGGTAGAAGCACAAAGTTTACAGCTCTCTGGATTTCCGAGATACGGTCAAGTGACTTTGACTACAATGGGAATGTGCGCATCCGAAAATGCCGTTTAAAGGAAACACTAATTGCTTATTTCTTGTAACTCACGATTGCTATTTTAATTTATTGGGATTTTATGCCTTTGGCAGGTAGCGAGCGCTCTGGCAGGGAGAGCCCACGGGTGTCAGGAATCCCCGCGCCCGTGAGCTGCCGTGCCGGTTCTGGGGGTGGGTACGCACAGGTTTCTTATGTATGAGAGACGTTTACTTTTATTTAAACTTTGAAATTTGGCTATGCTAACAGTTTAAAAGAAAACCCTCACCACCAATGACCGTGACATCTCCTGACGGATCGCACGGCTGTGGATGGGGTCAGCAGTCCAGCTCAGCCTTGGTGGCTGTCCTGTACCCCCACGTCACCCCGAGGTTTGCGTGTGCCACCTGTGTGCCCTGAAATGCACCACACAGATTGTGAAGCTTCTTCAGCCATGACTCAAAGGTGTGTAATACCAGAGACCAGAGCACAGGGGGCTGGCGTAATCCCAAGCGACCTCCGCGCACATGGTGTGTGCTATGTGGGGTCCGATTGTGCCCTTCTCCCTAGATGTTATTCGTACCTTGAACACTCAGATGCACACCTGAGCCGCCTCACTGTTTTCTGATTAAAGTTCCTGCTTCAGGTTAGCTAAAAACAGAAACACGCAACACAGGTTGGCCTCTGGGTATTCTTATGTTTTCATACACATGAACATGCAAATAAAAGTAGTGAGAACATTCAAGAAAATTCTAGTGCCTATGCAACAATCATACAAAGCTCATTTTAAAATCACCATAAAGGGAAAGCAAGTTGGTGCAGCCACTCTGGAAAACAGTGTGGAGATTCCTCAACAAATTAAAAATAGAGCTTCCCTATGGCCCTGCCATTGCACTCCTGGGTATTTACCCCAAAGATACAGATGGAGTGAAAAGAAGGGCCATCTGTAGCCCAATGTTTATAGCAGCAATGGCCACGGTCGCCAAACTGTGGAAAGAACCAAGATGCCCTTCAACGGACGAATGGATAAGGAGATGTGGTCCATAAACACTATGGAGTATGATGCCTCCATCAGAAAGGACGAATACCCAACTTTTGTAGCAACATGGACGGGACTGGAAGAGATTATGCTGAGTGAAGTCAGTCAAGCAGAGAAAGACAATTATCTTATGGTTTCATTCATGTGTGGAATTTAAAGGAAAACACAGAGGATCACAGGGGAAGGGAGAGAAAACTGGGAAGAAATCAGAGAGGGAGACGAACCATGAGAGGCTGTGGAGTCTGGGAAACACACTGAGGGTTTTAGAGGGCAGGGAGTGGGGGTTGGGGGAGCCGTGGTGGGCATTAAGGAGCCACGGACCGCAGGGAGCACTGGGCGTTACACACAAACAATGAATCCTGGAACACTGCATCAAAACTAATGATGGACTGTGTGCTGACTAACATAAATACAATACAAAATTATGAAAATTTAAAAAAGGACACCTGGGTGGCTCAGTGGTTTAAGGCCTCTGCCTTCGGCTCAGGTCATGATCTCAGGGTCCTGGGATCGAGCCCCGCATCCGGCTCCCTGTTCAACAGGGGTCTGCTTCCCCTGCTCCCCACCTGCCTGCTTGGGATCTCTCTCTGTCAAATAAATAAATAAAAATCTTTTTTAAAAATTAGAAAAAGAAAAAATTTTAAGAAAAGAATAAGAGGGGATTTCCCTCAATGATTCTAACAAATTTCGATATAACACATACGGTCTTGCTAGGTTCAGCTGCCATCCTGAGCCACTCTCAGGGGTCAGGAAGGGGAGAGCCCTCCTAGGGTGGATCTAGTGTCTGTGCCTCCCCTACAACACAAGCCCCGTCCCAATCACATGCGCACACGTCACCCAGGTTCGTGCTTTGGAGAACCAGGGGAGGCTGGACAGGCAGAGGAAGCAGGAGTCCCTACGGTGTCAGGTCTACGTAGGAAGGGGGGGAGGGGAGAGGACCATCCACCAGTTCACCAGGATCGTTGCACTCAGCGTTTCCTAACTCGTGTCACCCGTTGGCCCTGTGCCTCCCGAACCTTCTTTTCTTGGAAAAAGAACAAGCAAACTTAGCAACTGCACTCCGTGCCAGCGCCATGGGGCATGACACCCAGACGCACAAGGCTCTCACTCTAGCGCGGTGCTCCCTGTGGAACGGGGAAGGCGGAGATGAACCAGCAGCAGGGGCGGCCGTGGTGGGGTCAGTCCCAGAGCCGGAGGCCGGTGCGCAGCCGCTCTGAGTCCGGGCAGGGATGGAGGCATTGAGGAAGAGGCGCTCGGGGACCGTGAGCAGGGCCTCAGCCTGTGAGCAGAGGAAGGCAGACACCTAGCCCTCCACGAGTCTGTCACAAGAACACGACATTCCGTACACCCTGTAAGCAGAGGCCTTGACCTCGGGGGGCAGTAATCTTTGTGAATGAGTCCGGATCACTCGCCTGGAACACAGGACGTGTGTGGCAAGGTTGGGATGGAGGAGGAGACGCTGGTGTTGAGCAGTCTCTGTGTCCCCCGGGGTGAGGAGCTGGGCCCCAACTCATCCGACGCACACGGGGCCCCATTTCCAGTGGGTGCGTGACCAGGCTGGCGGAAACATCTTCCCCGAGGAGAAGCGGATGCAGATTGTCCCCAAGGTGAGGGTGGCCATCACAGTTCATGCTCATAGGCCTCTGTGCCCTCACCTGTGCAATGGGCTGCTGGGCGGGCCCAGGTGTCCCGCGGAGGGACAGCAGCCCTCACCTCCTTCCGCACACGCCTGGGGCCCAGGTGGCTCACCAGCAACTAGACCAAGGATGGCCTCCCTCGGCCGAGGTGCTCAGAAAGGGGAAGACTGTTCTAGAAGCTGCACAGGTGAGAGGTCCATCTCTTGGCATGCTCACGCTGGGACACAAGGTCACTGTCTCACACAGGGAACCTGTTTGTGTGGCTCAAGCCGGGCACATCTCATGTCCCAGAACCCCTCCCTCCTGGCATGGTCTGGGTCTCATGCACAGGCACTTTAGACCAAAGAGAATGGTTTGGGGCTCTGCAGGCCTCTCTATTTCTCTAAGCTTTTGAGAAAAGGGCATGTGGCAGCCGATGGCACCAGCAACAGGCTGTTTCTGGCCTCCGTTCTGAACACCACCTGCCCAGCCAGTTTGGGTTGTACAGAAGCTTCCCTCTGCAGACCGTCATCTCAGTGCCTTCAGCGCTCAGTCAGCCCCCAAATTACTGGCCCTATTCATGCCGTCTCTTCTCCCTGCACAAAACATTCCTAACCCGTCCGCACAGATGGGGCTTTCGAGTCAGAAGCAAGGGCGAGGGGAAAAAAGCTTTCTAATTGCAGAATAAAGAGCTTCCTAAAAAAACCCACAGTGGTAATGATGGCATGAGAGCTATTTTGTCTTTTCACCTAAGATCCCTTCAAATAACTGATTTTTTTCTGGGATGACACCTGCATAATTGCTAAGAGACCTGCTAAAAATGGACCTGATTCAACTGCCTGTTTCCTGTGGCTTCGAGCATGGAACCTTCTAGCACTTCTTCCTCCAGCTGTGCTCCGCCACAACCTTGTCTCCTACTGGGACTTCCTGACTGGCATCCTCACCATCCTGCCCACCCACCCACCCTGGGTTCCTCCTGCCCTGCACATCTACCACTCTGGGCCTCCCTCCCCACCCTGCTGTTTCTACAGAACCGGTTCCAACACCTCAGCACACTCCCAGCCTCTTCCACACAGGCGTCTGCTGGACCCGCTTGCCAGCACCTGGTGACAGCATGCATCTCTCTTCTCCGACAAGGAAGGCCCTCCTGCTCACGTGTGCGTGTCCTGTCTGTGGATGAGCTTCAGGACTCATCCTGGCTGGAAGACGTGTAATGTGTGACATGTGCTGTCTCTGCCAGGCCAAGGGTGAGAACCGACCTGGTGGCTAGCACAGGGAAATGTGGGTTGTTCTGTCTTCCCTGCGTGACCTTGCAAGCTGTTGGCCTCCTGCAGGCCAGTCCCACAGCTGTGAAATCCAAAGGACGATGCTGGCTTCCCCGTTTCTGGGAAGAGTTTGAGGGCCAGCCAGCACACGCATGGTGGGACGAACCCTCCAGTCACCGACGGCGATAGGCTCACTCACTTTCCCATTTCCTTTGGGCTCCTTGTGACTGTGTGCAGATGAAAGTGACCAGTGTGTTTGCTAGTGGACAGATGGCTTTATTTTTAGGCTACGACAACTCCAACGGAACAGCCAGAGAAACCGAACCCCCATAAGCACGCAGCGGTCATGGAGCCCGGGAGGACAGGTTTGGGCAGAGGGGCAGCCCTCAGCAGTCACTGGGAAGCGGCATGTCCTGGGGACCCCGGAGCCAGGAGAACAGATGCCGCCTGCCCGCCGTTCACAGGAGCACTCAGCACGGTCTCGCCTGCTCGCCCTCTCTGCACGGAGGGTGGAGGGAGTCTGAAATGTAAGGTAGAAAAATGAGGTCAGAAGACACGGTAAGGATGTTCTGATTTCACAGCCCATCTGAGTCACCCTGCCGCCACCACGGAGCACAGACAGGGCACAAACAGGACCTGCCCCTCTCTCCTGCAGGAAGGAAGCCTGAGCTCTGGGCCTGGCCAGTTCCTTCCAAGGCCTCTCCCTGCCCTGCAGACATGGTATATCCTGGGTCCTCCCCTCCCTGTTACTAGGACACTGGCCCTGCAGCCTCTGTTTACCCTAAGCACCCATTTGAAGCCCCCCCCCTTCCATAGGACACCTGGGGGGCTTAGGGGGTGAAGCATCTACCTTCAGCTCAGGTCAGGATCCCAGAGACCTGCTGCCACTCCCTTTGCTTGTGCTCCCTCTCTCTCTCTGACAAATAAACATGTAAAATCTTCTTAAAAAAATAAAGAGAGGGGTGCCTGGGTGGCTCAGTGGGTTAAACCTCTGCCTTCAGCTCAGGTCATGATCTCAGGGTCCTGGGATCGAGCCCCACATCGGGCTCTCTGCGCAGCAGGGAGCCTGCTTCCTCCTCTCTCTCTGCCTGCCTCTCTGCCTACTTGTGATCTCTGTCTGTCAAATAAATAAAATCTTTAAAAAAAAATAAAGAGAATTAAAAAAAAAAAAAGGCCCTCCTTCCAAACACAGTCCCCTACTGAGTTTTTGAGGGTTAGGGTCTTAAGTACATTAATTCAGTCCCTAACACTGCACAGCTCGGCCTTTTAGAAACGAGTGTGCCAGTGCCAACCTCTAGCAGCAGAGATGCTGAGATAGAAAGGCTGAACTTTGGTGCCTGTGTGTGGACGCACATTTTTGGTGAGATTTACAACCTGGGGTCCTCAGACTCAGAAGGGTGTTTATGTGCGGGCTGACCCATCACCCCGGGAGGGACGGAGTGGCTTGGCACCTGGGGTGCCGCCCTAACAGTATCCGGATGCACCTGCCTCCTGCATGTGTGCAAGTGTGCATGTGTGTGCACCTGTGTGTGCATGTGTGTTGTGTGTGTGCGGTGTGCCTGTGTGTGTGTGCGTGCATACATGTGTGTACATGTGTTGTGCTGTGCGGTACGCCTGTGTGTGCACATGTGCGTGTGTGTGCGTGCATGTGTACATGTGTGTGTCGTGTGCCTGCGTGTGTGTTGCATGTGCTGGGGCACCGCAGGTGGTGCCTGGGGACATGGCTAGGAAGCGGGAAGAAGGCCACATGCTTCATGTTAATATTCAATTTCATTTTAATGTGAGTATTCGAATTCCTGGGTTGTTTCCATGGATACATGCAGATTACAGAGGCTTCTGTTCAAGGGCTGTGTCCCTCGCAGACCCCTCCATCGAGGAAACGCCAGGACTCACAGCTGGACGGAGATGGGATGTGGCCAGACAAGATGCAAAAGACGCAAACGTAATTCATATACATGCAGAGCAACTTGCTTTCGTTTTCAAATCGTGGGCATGTGGAAGGACATTCATTCTGCTTGTCACTGTCACTTAAAGTCAATTTGTGTTTGCCTTCCTCTGGTTTTTGTTTGTTTCTGACATGCTACTTAAATCCATCCTGAATCAGCTTGCCCTCTAGTTCCTTCTCTTGGAAACATTTCCCTTCAATGGATCTCTTCCTAGTTTAACAGCAAGTAAAAAGCCGGCTGTTGAAATGTCCTCTTACCATTTCTGACTCTAATATTAGAACATCCTTCCTTCAAACCCCCAAAAGCACAGAGAAAGGAGCGTCCAGTGTCCCCTTGAGGCTGGACCAGGTACATGGTCTGGGTGGCTGGCTGGCTCTGTGGATAGCCTGGCACAACTCCCCTCTTCGCAGTCAGCTACAGATGGACGCCGTCGAGGCCTTTCGGTCCTCTCGAGGCTGTCCGCTGGGAAAAACACCTGCACAGACCACCAGTTCCTTTGAAGTCGACTTTGACTTTCTCTCCAGAGTTTGCTTTTCCAGGCCACACTCTTGGCACCGAGTACAAGGACCATGGTCTGCATGCAGCCAGGGCAGCGTCGGGCTAAGGAAACCAGACCCCCAGCCAGCAGGTCTCAGCAGGGAGGGGGCCTGCCACTGGGAAGGCTGCCCTGGGCCCCGCTCCCCCTTCCCCTCGGACAGAGAATTCGGAGTTGATCCGCATGCCCCAAGATTGAGGGACATGTTCCTCCAAATGACTCCGGAGCCGAGGCCCGCAGTAGTGTCCAGGACACAGCTCTGTGCTAGCGAGGCGGAGGCCCATGGAGGTCAGTGTCTGAGACTGGCCCCTGCCATCCAGGCTTGTGCCAAGTGCTGAAGAGCCCAAGTCCATCTGGGGAAGGACACGAGAAGGAGGCGCGGTGTCTGATAACAGCCTACGTGGATGCCTCGTCAGCAGCTCGAAGGAGCGGCAAACCAGCGGTGAGAACCCCACAGAAGGGGTGATGATCGGAGTCCTGCATTCACTAAAGAGAATCTACAGCAGCCCTTTCTTTCCCTAGCCCCAGGGCTTTACGGTTTTCTTTCTCTTGGGTCAACCCTTCTCTATGCAGACATGCTGATCTGTCCAAATTAAAGCAGAAATTAAACAAAAACCTGGCATTACTCACTGAGATCACACACCTCCCTCCAAACTCCGCTCGCTTTTCTGCTCCCGTTTGCTGCAGACTCTCCAGGAGAACTGCCCACACTCCCCTATGCTCTCTCCGGAAGCAATCAGGCTTCCATCCTGGTTCCCGCGTGAAAGCACTCTTGACAAAGTCTCAGCCAACTTCCCATGGGCAAAACTCAACAGCAGCCTCAGCCCATAGCCTCCTCCTCACCAGGGTATTGGGATGCTTGGGCTAACCTGTCAGCATTCATTTTTTAAAATGATTTTTCCCTAAATTTTTTTTCCCACTTGGCTTCCAAGACACCACACCTCTCTGGTTTTCCTTCTGTGTCCTTGGCTCCTGGGCTGGACGCTTGCTCTCTTCGGGTCATACACACTGGAGAACACCAGCACTCAACCCTTGTCCCTCCTCGGGTGATTGCATCCATCGCAACACTGCACAGACAGAGGCCCACGCTGTAGGTTCAGCACGGTGCTCTGGGCTCAGGGTCCAGCGTCCTACTGGACATCTTCACGGGGCCTTCCTGCCCCTGCTCCGTGCAGGAGAAATCAGCCACCTCTGAGGCCCTCGCCTTAGGAACTTTCTGTAAATCTGATTTCTGGGGGGACATTCAGTCCAGCAGCAAATCTTGTTGACTCTTCCTTCACCAAGATCCCAAATCTGACCACTTCTCAGTCCCCCACCCCTTCCCCGGGTCTAAGTCCTGTCGTCTGTTCCTGGAGGTTGGCGCCCCGGCCCCTGGCTCCCCTGCGGTCTCCCTGCACCCACCGTCTACACCGGCGCCAAGGTGCTTCTAGAAGGTGAACACCGCCGTGCTCAGGACCGCTGCTGTGCCCTGCTGTGCCTCCGACCTCCCCGCGGACGGCCTTTCGGCCCCAATACTAGCCCCCGCCCCGCCCCCGTCCGAATACCGCACCCGGCGGCGTCGCTGCCCGCGTCTCGGTTACCCCGCAACCGCGGTCGCCGCGCAGGAGGCTGGCGAGTCTCCTCCCTCCCCTGCCCGCGCGGGCGCCGCGGCCCCTCGGATCCGCTCAGGGGGCAGGGGTGGGGGCGAGTGCAGACCGAGCTCCCGGGTCCCCCTGCGCGCGGCACCGGCCGCTGTCACCTCCGTCCGGTGCCCGCGGCGCTGCTGCGCGTCCCCGGCGCAAGGACGCGCGCACTTTGTCGAGCGGACGTCGGTCCGGGGCCGGGTGGGCTCTGCGGCTCCGGGTTCCCTAACCCCGCGCTCACCGGGGCTCGTTCCTCCTGTCCCCGTGCGCCCCCGCCGCCCCCCCGCCGCCGCCTCGGGTCGCGCCCCGCCGGCGACGTGGCCCTGCGCCCACGTGTCCGTCCTCGCGGCGCGGTTCTGGCTCCGCGGGGGAGAGCAGGCTCCGCGCGCCAGCACCGGGTTTCGTCCTGGCTTCGTCCTCCCGGGGTGCGGGCCTCGGAGGCACGGCTGGGCACGGAGGGCGCCGAGGATCTGTGTCCTGAGCCAGGTCCGGGCCGCGGGGCGCAGCGTCCAGGACGGACCAGCGTCCGTGCTGCAGCCCCCGGGAGCAGTCGGAGCCCGAGGGCGGCGGACAGAGCTGCGTGGACACCGGCCCGGGCCTGTTCCCGCTGCTGCGCGGAGAGAGCGAATCCGGAGCAGACCCCGCGGCCGGGGAGCCCCACTTCCCGCTCAGTCCCACCCCCGAGATCAGGCGCCCCGTCCAATTCACATTTTATATCGAAACAGGCGGCATTTCTCTTCTTTCTCGTAAAAAACTTCTTTCAACAAGGAAACATGATATAAAAACAAATGAATTCTTACTCAAGTTCAATCAGCTTGGATCATTAGACTGTAGATGACGCGTGACACCAGAAATCCTTCCAAACCAGCATTTGACTTGAAGTGACACAGTGTTGATGGGCGCCTGGGGGCTCAGTCCGTGAGGCCTCTGCCTGCGGCTGGGGTCACGTTCCCAGGCTCCTGGGATGGGGCCCTGCATCCGGTTCCCTGCTCGCAGGGAGCCTGTTTCTCCCTCTCTCTGCCACTGGCCTGCTTGTGCTCCCTCTCTTGCTCGCTCTGTCAAACGAATCAGTAAAATATTTTAAAGAACAACAAAAAAAGAAGAAACAGAGATTGGACCAGTTTGAACAAATCTGGAGGAGTGGTGTCCTTGCGTACACACACCCATTTCTACTTCTCAATGCAGGATGTTCTGTTAAAGGGAGGGAACACACTTCACTCAATACGCCAGTTCTTTATTACAGATAGTCTGCAGAAAGCTTCCTTTTGCCTGTGGTTAAAACAAGAGCACGCGACCTTTCTAACCTCGGGGAGCCCCTCGTGATTAGCTAAAGTCAAAATACTTAGAGCTCAGTGTGCTGTCTCTTTATGGAAACCCCTTATGCAGATGTTTGCGGGGTCTCACACACCCACGTTCGTTCCCAAGCCACACCATCTACCATGTGAACACATAAGTGCTACCTCTTCAATTTGCCAGAAAACTCGAACCAAAAACCGTCTTTTTTTCCCCTTAGGAACGTTGGAAACTAAATTAAAATTCATAAAGATGACAAGCATAGGAAAAGATGCGGCACATCACAGTTATCAGGGAATGCACATTAAAGCAACAATGAGACACCACTGCCCCACGAGAAGAGCCCAAGCCCCCCACACCAACCACAGCACGCGGGCAGGGGGTGGGCCGCGGGAGTCCCCACGCGCAGCCGGCAGGATGTGGAACGGTGCGGACACTTTGGTGGACAGTCTGTTGCTTTTTTACAAAGCTAAATGTGCTCTTCACCTTACAATCCAGCAATGATGCTCTTTTGTATTTACCTACAGGGGTGGAAAACACGTCCACACAAAACCTGCAGTGAGTGTTTGCAGCAGCTTTATTTGTAATTGCCAAAAGTTGGAAGTAGCCAATCTGTCCTTCCATAGGTGGACAGGTAAGGGAAAGGATTCGGCCAGAAGGAAATGAGCTAGCAGGACACGGAAGCCATGGAGGAACCTGGAGTGCACATCGCCAAGTGAAGGAGGCCAATCTGGCTTCTTGACGCAATAAAGCAACAGATTGTATAAAATTTTGTGAGCTGTGTGTAAGACAAGCAGGCTGAAACAGTAAACAGTGTTGAACAGAAATGATCCCCAGGGCAAATTCCAGTTGGCCTCGTGGGTGGCCCAGACCACAGCTCAGCAGGACCAGCAGGGCAGGGAACCAGCTCCCACCTCCCGGGGGACCCCAAGGACCAGTCGGACCCGGAAACCTGGCCCTTATTCCAAGTGCAGCCTGTTTACCCCGAGCCCTGCCCTACACAGCAGTCCCATTAGAAGGGGCTCCAAAGCGGCCCCCTTGCAGGACGGGCCAGGCCAGTGCCATGGCTCTGTGGCTCTATGGGACCACATGCCTGCCACGCCCACACCATGCCCTCTGAGTTCTGCTTCTGCGATCCCATGGGCAAGGCCAAGGTGCTTAGTGCCTGCCACAGATGCAGGAGTGGGGCTGAGGGCGTTCTGCTCTGACCCCGGGCCCCCACCTTGGCCAGAGTCCCATGCTTCACACACACCCCGCCCCCGGCTCTCTCTCAGGATCGCTGGTGGCTGAGGCCACAGTATCTGCCTGGCCCAGGGCCACCACCGGGTCCGTGTAAGGGGGAGGCAGGAGGCTCCGAGCACAAGGGATCAGAGTCCAGAGAAGGAGACAACAGGCTCTGAAGAAGGCGGGGCACCAGCCGAGGAACACCACTGCCTCTAGAAGGTGGACAGACCCTCCCCAGAGCCCCTGGAGGAACTGGCCCTCATTCCAGGATTCTGATCGCTGGCACTGGAAAAAAATCTGGTCGTTTTAAGCCAGTCGTGGTTGGTAACTTTTCACAACCACGATGGAAACCTAAGTCGTCATGCGTTTCCTTCCAAATTGCTTTCCAGCTTCCAGCCCCTTGGTGGTGAATGCGGACCCCGGCTGCATGTCCATATCCTACTCTGCAGGGGTAGAGGTCCATTCGCTCCACATTAGCTCTGGCAGGGAAATTATTCCCTAACCCCCAGAGTAGCCCACAGCCCGGAAACTCTGGAGATCGGACTTGCAGAGAACTTGGGGCCCAGGGAGGCGCACTGAACCCACATGTGTGTGATTGCCAGGGGCGACCCTGTGATGCTTTTCCACCCACGCCCAGGACGATATCCCAGGTGGAGCCTGTGCAGAGAGGTGGACACGACACGTACCTGATCTTTTCTCTACTCGACCTGGGCCCACGTGTCTTTAGCGAGGGAATTCTGGGTTCAAGGGCGATGCAGGGGAGACGGAGGCAGTGGTGGCGTTTATTTCCCAGAAACAGACACACACTGGACTGGACAGCAAAACTGGCCACCCCCCCCACAATCCCCACCTTGAACTGGGAGGGCAGAGCACTCGCATGAGCCCCCGGGCGCAGGCAGGTCCAGGCCCAGCCACATAGCCGGAGGCATCCATGAGGGGTGTGGGAAAGGGCCCTGAGCTGCTGGCGGCCTTGTAGAGGGAAGTGTAGGGAGGCCACCCGGAGGGCGCGGGGAGGCAGAGCTTCGCCCAAGGGACCCCAGCTCCGAAGCACCCAAACCCCACACAGCAGCAACTCGCAAGCTCCCTCCCCGACAAGAAAGTCCCGGGACCTGAGCCCTTGCCGCCAGAGAACCTCCTCCCAGGACCCAGGAGCCCGGCTTCCAGGACCGTCACGCAGACGAGGGTACACATGCGCTCACACAGGGGAGGCGCCTGTGTGGGTGTCAGATTCCCCCTGGAGCTGGCCCTCCAGCCTTCGTGAAGGGCACTGACCGATGCCTGGCTGGCCTCAGGACCTCCTTTCCCAAAGGACCCCCCACACACAGACACAGGATTCCAAGGAGAACTTGGGAACACAAGCTTTCAGTCTGTTACGGGGCCTGGTAACAGGTTGGGGTCCCCAGGGGTCCCCAAGGCTCTCCCAGCTCCCACAGGCAGTGGGCACAGGTGAGCCCGCTTCCTCCTGAGTCCCCAAACGAACAGAAAGGAGCATCCAGCCATCCACTCTTGTCTTTCCTCACTTGGCAAGTAATCGGGTGGGAACCCGAGTCTCCTCCAGTTTCCACGTCTACACCGGACACGGTGCATGACCTGCACCGGTGCATGACCTCCGGAATGACCCCGCAGGCGTGCTGTCAGTGGGAGACTAGAGGCAGACGCTGGGAGAGAGCAGGGCGCCCTGCGGGGAGGACGGAGATGCGGCCGGGACTGTCAGACTCGGCGACTCACCGGACATACCGACTCATCGTAGCTGGGACCCTCCGAGCTGAACAGAAAAGTCTGATTCTGAGCCATCTGAGGAATCGAGGGCGACTTTGCCCCTCTGCTGACGTGAAACCACGCGTCAACTTACTGCCTGAAATAGCAGCGCGTTCTTTGCTTCCCTTTCCCGGCCAGACACAGCGGCTGGTTTGGAGACAAAGGTGTCTGCGGGGCTGAACTGCCCAGGAGACCCTTCCAGCCAGGTGTGGCCCTCCCACAGCACCTGGAGACCCAGGGGGACACCCAGGGGCCTCTGAGGCCCGTGAGCTGTTCCTTTCTCCGTTCCCAAATGGTCCTTCCCTGGCCCTGCTGGCCCCGGTGGTGTCAGGCTGACAAGGGGTAAACAGGAGTCTGTGGGTCCTTAAGGCTCAGCCCCCAGGGGACACCAGTCACTTGTGCCGCACAGCAGCTCGGCCGGACTCTGCCGGGTGCTTCACTTTGCTCAGCAATCCCTGTTCCCTCTGCCTGAGAGCAGCAATTACATGTGCAGAGCGTCCCCTCCCTTCAGAGATCCTCAGGGTAGACGACATCGCGCCCTGCTGGGAATTGCCCTGAGAGGCCCCGGGGCAGGGACCAGGGTGGGGGGAGGGGTGGTGACGACCGACCAGACTCTCTGAGCGCCATCACCGCCCAAAGTGGCTGATGGGCAAATCATGCTCTACTTCCGCACGTGCCTGTAAATGTCCACAGGACAAAACAGAGAGGCACGAAGCCGCGGACAGATTCAAGTGAGAGCATGAAGGGACGGGCCGCGCAGAGCTGCGGTGTGCGGGAGGAACGGCAGTCCCGACCCCAAGCTGGACAGCCTCCACTGTGCCCAAGGCCTCACTGGACAGAGTCTCCCAGACCCATCACAGCAAACACGGCGGCTTCATCTCCTGAAACGTTCGGCAGCAGGTGGATGGCGGTGCGCAGGGGCACGGGGAGGGAGGCGCTGGTCCGAGGGGACAGAGCCCCTGTCATGGTGGGTGGGTCATCCCCAGACCTGGTTAACAGCACCATATTGAGTACGTGGTGACAGCTCAGCTCTCCGTGTCTCCGTGGAGGCCAGGACTGCGTCTGGCTCCGTGCACCCTCCACAGTCCGCTGGGCGTCCCACCGAAACATGCACAGTGAGGGTGTGGGTGGGGGGCTCCGCTGGGGCTTCCCCTCCCCCTCCACTACCTCCTCCTGTCCCCTTCCCCCCTCCTCCCCCGTCCCCCTCCCCCTCCTCCGCACCTGTTCACACCTCCATATGCACAACAGGAGCGAAGGGGCCGAATCCCTGGGGGTCTTCCAGACAAGCACCCTGTCCTCACAGCTGGGCCGGATGCCCTCTGTGCCCAACACACCCTCCACATGGAGGCAGGTGGCCTTGGGGGTGAATGAGGTCAATCCCTCCAAGCTCCAGACGCGTGGTCCAGCCCGCCGCTCTGCATCTCCCCAGCTCCGCCACGCCCAGACCTCCAGCCTTCTGCGCTTCTCTCTGAACTGCGAAGAGGACCAGCCGCCTCCCTTCTCGGGAGATCACAGACCTTCCGTTTCTCCACTCCCCCGAGCGGGGTCTGCCTCTCAGGAGCCCTGGACCGCACACGCCACGGGTCCTCGCGTGCTCACCCGCCGGCTGCTCACCACCATGCCCCAGCTGCCAGGCGCTCCCTGGAGACAGATGCGCCTTGCCCAGCTGTTTGCAAGGCACCTTCCGGTTCGAGGACAGTCCCTGAGGGCCCACAATCTACCCTAGGCACTGCCCTGTGGTTACCCCAGGACAACTTTCTATGGACACTTCTCCGACAAGAGAGTATTTCCTTCTTTCGTTTTTATTGAGAAAAAGTGTACAGAGCCTCCCTATTGCAAGGACAGATTGCCCCTCAGTGCTTTTACACGTGTGGGGGTTAGAAAGTGCACCTGGGGCTCCAGGCGGCCTTCCTGAGCCTGGGACTGTTTGTCAACAACTTGAGAAGCAGGAGGCCTGGGGCTGTGGGCAGAAGAAGCCCACTGAGTCAGCCGGTGCCGCGGGAGCTGAGAGGCAAGCACCCCAAACGCCTGTGGACTGCTCGCAGACACCCCTGCCCCCAGATTCATGACCCGCCTCGGGGCGGGCTGTCCCTCCTCCTGAGGTTGCCATCGGGGACACGCTCTCTCCTGAACCCTCGCAATGCTGGACCCCAAGGGAGCCTCACTGGGGAACGTGCTTAGTTTCCGTGGACGGGCTGGGTTTGCACTTGCTCACAAGACCAGCTGCTGGACTGTCTGACTCCTATAGAAAAACCAAGCCCCAAACTCCTGCAGTTACTTCGAGTTTAAGAAAAAAATGAAACAAAACAAAAATTGCTGGTCTGAGTGCATGTTGTTGGCTTTAAATAAGCTCTCGTTGCCTTGCCCAGAGAAAGGAGGCACGGCAGCAGATGGGGACTGACCAGCCTAGGGAGCTGGAGAGTGTGTGGGTGCTGGTTTCCCGCCGTGCCGCAGCCCAGACTGGGATGTGCGCAGCTGCCAGGGGAGTGTGTTCTCCTGACCTGGAGCGCAGGACCATCTGGAGCCCCTTCAGACTTAATAATCCTTTAAAGTGCTCACTGGCCTGAAAGAATGATTTGTTCAGGCTTAATCTGCTATGAGACATTATTCGGAAAATGTAATTTGCTGTGTAAACAGCAGCAGATCAGCTCCCCTTGCTGGCCTGACCCCCGTCTGTGCCAACAGACCCTTTCTCCAAGGCCTGCCATGAGGCCTTATGATCCAAGGGCTGGAGAAAGATTTACATGTTTGGAAAAGTCTGGAGTCTGCATGAAAAATGAATCTTTTGCGGGGGGCACTTGCCTGCCGGGACCCCAGCTGACAGCTGAGAAGCACCTGGCTTTGAAAAGGAACCGCGTGGACATTTTCCCACAACTGAATGACCTCTACCCGCTCCCCCCCACCCCCAACAGCCTAGTCTGCAGGCCTCCGCGTGAGAATCCTGTCTGAGAGTCTGCCGGGCTTGTCTGGATCACACTGTTTGGGAGGGGGCGCTCCCACTGCCTGCCCTCCCCAAGCCTCCCCTGCCCCCACGTGGGCTCTCTGCCTGCTCTGGCTTATTTCCTCCTTCCTCTCGGCCAGCAGGGACTGTGCAGGTCCCAGTCACAGCCCGGCCTCAGGGAAGGACGAGACCTGAGCTTGAATCTGGGCTGTGTCCTTCAGTGCTTTGGGGAGACAACCTCAACCCGTCTGCACGGAAGTCCCTGCCTGGGTACTCGGGCCCGATGCTGGCTTGCACACGTTGGTGCAGCGGGGAAAGTGCACAGAGGACCCTCAGCACCGGCCCGGCCATGACAGGAGCTCACCCCGCGCAGTCCTGTCTGCAGGAGTCTCCGTTGCCCCTGGGCTCCCGTGGGCTCAGCAATCACAAACACACAGCAGGAGGGAGGGACACCGGCAGGCCACACGCTCCCACCCACATGGTGCCACACCCACCGCTCCACGCCCACAGCTCCCAGAGACACAGACAGATCTGACTTTCTGCCAGTGTCCCTGTTGCATTTCTTACTGCCCCCAGAGTGGGGCACCAGCTGCCGTCACAGACCCGGGGGGCGGTGGGGGACCTGGGTGCTCGGGTGATGTTGTGGAATTCTGGTTGTCCCGGTGGAGAGAGGGGAGCTGCGGCATCTAGTGCTCTCTGACCTGGGGCCCCCCAGAGGACGGCTGTCGGCCCAAAGTGTCAAAAATGGAGAGCCAGGGGCGCCTGGGTGGCTCAGTGGGTTAAGCCGCTGCCTTCGGCTCAGGTCATGATCTCAGGGTCCTGGGATCGAGTCCCGCGTCGGGCTCTCTGCTCGGCAGGGAGCCTGCTTCCTTCTCTCTCTCTCTCTCTGCCTGCCTCTCAGTGTACTTGTAATTTCTCTCTGTCAAATAAATAAATAAAATCTTTAAAAAAAAAAAAATGGAGAGCCAGACGCTCTCGTTCATTTTTCATGTACCAGCTCCTGCGGTTCTGTGCGTCTTTTACACTGACCCCACATCTGGGTCCAGGCCAGCTGCCTCCCCAGGGCTCGCGGGCAGCCATCAGTTGGGGGCCATCGCTAGACAGCCCCGCATGTCCCCATCCTGAGTAGTCAGAGGACATCGGCTCTTCACTGAACGTAGCCTCCATGGGCTGGCTGGTGTCATTGCCACCTGGCTCAGAGATTTTCTCAGCTTTTACGCTGTATTTGTCCCCCCAAAACCCCTAGGCCGCAGGGGCAGGTGTCTTAGTCCAGCTGAAGGGATGGCTTACACAAGCTCCTTTCCCACGGTCCCAGAGGCCGCATGTCCGAGACCCAAGTGCGGGCAGGTCTGGTGTTTGCAGACGCCTTCGCGGGACCTCACAGGGCAGAGAGCGGAGGAAGAGAGGGCCGAGCACCCCGTCTCTGCTCATGAGGACCCTAATCCCATCTGTGGGCGCTGCCGCACGACCTCATCACCTCCCGAGGTCCCCCCAGGACCATCACTTTGGGCCGAGAGCTTGCCCGATGCGGGTGGGGGCCCCGACGTGCAGACCAGGGCGCTCCGCCTGCGGTTCCCGCGTGGTGCCTGCGGCGGGTCCTGGGGTAGAAGAGCTGCTCGGGCGGACGGGCCAGGACGCTGACTGCGCACCTGTGCGGCCCGGGGGACCCCATCTTCGCGCACCGGCAGCCCAGCCCGGCGGAGGCTGGAAGCGGAGAAGCCTCCGCGCTTGCCGCGTGCCTCCCGCCTCCAGACGCCGCCGGGCCAGGCCGCTCCCGGGAGGAAGGCGCCGTCGGCGCGGGCCGGGCCTCCGTGGGGACGAGATCTCGGGGCGCTCGGGGCCGCGGCGCGCACAGGTCCCGTCGGGGCGCGGTCGCCGTCGCTGGTTCGCTGACGGGTCGCGACAGAACCGACGCGTCCCCTCCAGGCCTTACTGTCTCTGAACCTTCGCCGACGGAGCCGTCCCGTGAGGAAGCTCGGGGTCCCCGCGTGGCGGCGGTCGCGGCGCCGCGGCGCAGGCCACCTTCGCGGGGTCCGGACGGGGCGGGCAGCGGCCGTGGCTGGGGGGCGGGGGGGGCGCCGCTTGGGCCGAGGACGTGAGGCGAAGCGCAGCGGAGAGGCCGCCCTCGTCGTGCCTGTCCCTGCGCGCTGGCCAGCGGGGGCCGCCACCGTCCAGTCCTCGGCCCCCTGCGCGCCCCCTGGCACGTGACCCTTCCTTGCTGTGGGCGCCGGGGCTCGTGGTGCCACCGAACAGAGCAGGGCCCCGCTCCCGGGCACGAAGCCGCCATCCTCCACCCTGCGGGCAAGGAGTGGGACTGAGAGCAGGTGCCTCTTGATCTCAGGGTGGTGAGCCCAAGCCCCGAGGGGCATCGAGTTTACTTAAAAAAATGAAAAAACTTTTTTAAAAAGTAAGAGGGAAGGAAAAGTAGGTACGGGTAGGGATAAACCTCACAGTGAGGGCTGCAAATTTGGCTCTGAAATTCTGGAAGCCTCTGCCAACATTGAGTTGTCATCCCTCCGTGCCTCCTTGTCCAGGGGAGGAAGCTACCATTCCACTGGGAGCTTGCCGGCCTGGCCGGGGAGTCGTGGGAAGGGGGTTTCTCGTGGGAAGTGTATGAAGGCCCCCGTGCAGAACAGGCTGTCCGGGAGGCTGTTCCCCACCCGGCTGGAGGACCTGCCTTCCCCCCGCAGCACAGCTGAGCCGGGCCCACCGGGTGCCGCGTCAGGAAAACAGCCTGGGACATGGCCTGCCGTCCAAGGGAGCTGGCAAGACAAGGCCTATATTCTCTCCTTGACCTACATCTGTGGCTCCCGCCTGGGTCGAAACTCGTGTGGCCTCTCCATCTGCTTTCTCGCGTACAGAATCTGTGCACTCCACGTCAGCATGTGCCGTGTGACCATGCGCAAGACAGTCACGGGGGGCCAGCGGGGGGCAGGGACAGGAGCTCTGAACTGTAGCTCGGTCCGCTTCATGTGGTGAAGCAAACAAACCCCCCGGCTCTAAGACGCTGGCGGTCTGCCAGGCGGCGGGAAGGCGGTCAAGACAGAAATAGCGGCAGAGCACGCGGGACCCCGCGGCGGAGACGTGCCCCTGCAGAGTCGGGGCTGAGAGAGGAGGATGCGGTCCGGTGAGGGCTTGACCCCGGCTACGTCTCACGTGGCCTTGACATCCGGTGACCATAGTTCTGAGTCCACATAAGGTTGTCCATGGGGCCAAGCCAGGCACAGCGTGGCTATCTATCCCCCCTGTCCCTGCACTGGAGGGGGCCATGTGTCCTGGTGCAGGGGACACAGACACGTGTGCAGCTGGCGGGGCACGGACTGATGTTTCACAGGGACGACAGGGCATCCATGTTGTTGCCCGACAGGTTTAACACTGCGTTTGGGCACGCCGTTCCTTCCCCACAGGTGACAGCACTGCCAGGAAGGATCCCTGTGCTCCGTTGCAGAGGGTCGTGCAGACCAAGGGCCATGGCTGGAATGTGGGAAGGTTCTGGAACCAAACAAGTGTGCCCACAGACGGTGTCCCCACAGGCGGCAGCCTACGAAGGGGCTGAGGTGGGATTCTCAAACCAGGAGGGGGTTCTGCCAGGTTGGCCGGGACAAGGAGGAGCAGAGTCCACACTTGATGTGTCTTCTAACGCCTGCGGTGAGAGCCGGAGCCGAAGATCCGGACGAGCATCCCTGCGCAGGGCCGATCGCCTCGTGCGGCTCGGTCCTTTCCGGGCATGTAGTTCTGCTACCACACGGCCTCGATGAAGGGGAAGGGAACAGATGAGCCAGAAGATGCAGCCAAGTCTCAGTAAGAACCCAGCCCTTTGGAAGGAGGCCCCACTTCCCATTGGTCGACTGCTTGTCTCTGGGGTGTGTTCTTCCAGGAAGATGAGGTAGGGCCAGAGGAGGGATGACTGTGCAGCTTCCGTTTCAGGTAAATGCTGAGTGCGAATGTCAGGTGCGGCTCCTCTATCCCCCCTTGTCCGCTGTGTGTCCATGTTTAATTCACTGGACCAATTTAGAAAATAGAATACATTTTTGGGCCCCTGGGTGGCTCAGTTGGTGAAGGTCTATCTTCAGCTCAGGTCAGGATCTCAGTGTCCTGGGATCCCTGCTTGGCAGGGAATCTGCCCTCTGCCTGCTGCTCCCCCTGCTTGTGCTCTCTCTTGTTATCTCTCTCTCTCAAATAAATAAACAAAATCTTCAAAAAAAAAATGGGCAGGGGGGGACACCTGGGTCCATCAGCGGGTTAAGCCTCTGCCTTCGGCTTAGGTCATGATCTCAGGGTCCTGGGATCGAGCCCCACATCGGGCTCTCTGTTCATCGGGGAGCCTGCTTCCCCCCCTCTCTCTGCCTGCCTCTCTGCCTACTTGTGATTTCTGTCAAATAAATAAATCTTTTAAAAAAATAGAATACATTTTTGAAATTTTAAAAATTAAACCTTTTAATTTGAAGTTTAATTTGTTCTGAGTGGTTTATTAGAGCCTAAATAATGTGCTCACAATTCTTACGTAAGATCCACAACTGCTGAATCACAGCATTTTCATAAGGCACAGCAGAGTGTCCAAGGGGCCCCTGTTCTCAAGATGCGTGTGTTTCCCGTGAAGACAGATGCTTGTCCTGGCAGTGCACACAGTGAACTACTCACGCCAGAGCCCTGTTTCTACGACAGCACAGGAAGCGTTTCTAGACCATCAGGCACCTTTATTTTTTCAGTGATACCATTTAGAAGGTTCTTAAATCAAGATCCTCATATAAGCCAACAGATTTAACTTCCTTTCCTTCCCACAATGCCAGGAAAATGACCAAAAATGAGGGAAATCTTTTCTGGTGGTAGAAATGCTAAAGAAGATCTGGACATTTGTCAGGAAAGTAGAGGGACTTCTGAGCCATACGGTGAGGACAGGCCAGGCGGCAGAAGTGTCACTGCCCCCAGGACCCTGCACAGCGTGGGTCTGAGGAGGAGGGCACGGAGTCCAGAGGGACAGTGGTGATGCGAACAGCCCACACTGCTGAGAGTTCATTTGGAAATAGTTGCTTTCTAGACGATTATGAAGCCTAATCTGATGTAATAGACATTCTTCCAAAAGAAAAATATCCTAATGGTAAGAGAGTTTGAATGATTTGACACAGAAATGTAAGATTGTTCAACAGACCTGGGAGGTAGGGGAGGTCAAGGACACATTAAACAAAACAAAACAGGGGAGCCTGGTGCCCGGGCGGCTCCGTGGTTATAGCCTCTGCCTTCGGCTCAGGTCATGATCTCAGGGTCCTGGGATCGAGTCCCCCATCGGGCTCTCTGCTCAGCGGGGCGCCTGCTTCCTCCTCTCCCTCTGCCTGCCTCTCTGCCTACTTGTGATCTCTCTCTGTCTCTCTCTCAACAAATAAATAAATAAATAAAATCTTTAAAACAAAGCAAAACAAAACACCCCAGAGAACTCAAGGCTGAGTATGTAACCAAGTACACCGAAACAGAAGCAAGTGCGTGGAAGTCCTCTGGGACAGGGGCCGCGGCTCACACCTGACATCCTGCGCCTCGGATTCTACAGGGGGCGGATTCCTTCAGACAGGACAGACCGCATCTTCCTGTCCTTCAGCAGGACCTCCGCACCCGGTGTCTGCGAACTCAGGGGTGTTCTGAGCCCGCTCCAGGTCCCGGCGTTGCAGCAGGTGTGAGGAACTCGGGACGGTCCCTGCGAGGCCCTGGGAGGACCGGCTGCCCCCCAGCCTTGGAGGACCAGCGTCGCATCGTGAGGACAGAGGCGTGCAGGGGCGGAGCAGGGAGCTGGTGTCTCCGCTGGGCCAGGGCCTCACCAGAGTCACTCAGGACACGAGGGCTGATTCGTACTAGCGGTGATCCCGGCGTGAGTCTGTCACAGGTGGGAAAAGCAGAAATTTTGGAGAGAGGGTCCAGTGTTGTTTCTGACAGATGACGCTCGTAAGCCTAATCGTCTGGAGCTGGTCACTTAGCAGGCTGTGTCCTCTTCTGCGGACACGGACAGGGACCCCAGCACAGGGGGAGAGGGGAGTAAAGCTGCTCCTGTGCTCCGGCGACTAGGACGGAGTCTGGCATCCCACAACCACCGAGGGCCCACGGAGGACAGGAGGGCGGGGGCAGCCGAATTTGCCTTCAGGTGCAGGGTGTCCCCTGGGAGCCCTCAGACATGGGGTCCCCGATGGGCGGTTCTCTAGATCCGGCTGGGGACCACAGTGGCTTGGCGGGGCCCGTGGCTTATCTGTGGAGGCCCACCTGGCTCTTGGTCTCCGCAGAGCCTGGCTAATGCAGTGGGCCTGTGGCAGCCGCATCAAGCAGGCCCCCGCCAGTGTCCTGGGGGTGTCACTGCCCAGCCCCCATCACCCCACTCATGCGCCCTGGATGCACAGGGGAGAAGCACTGCCCGCCTCCTTCCCTCCAGTGGGCGGCTTCGGGGAGCCCTTGGTTGGCTGCTTGGAGGGTCCCCCCTGCAGAGGCCTCTGTCCTCCCCCGCGCCCCTCTCAGTGCGGCGGGGGATCCCGGGACCAGCGAACTGCGCACAGCCCCATGGGCCCAGGCTGAGGTCAGGGGATGGATTATGGACGAGGAGGGGTGCATGGTGTCAGGAATCTCCGTGCCCACGAGTGAAGGAAAGCAGTGATGGGAGTGTCCTGCGTTGGGAAGGGGCAGGTGACCCCTTGGCGGCCCCTCGGGGCCTGCAGGCCTGGACGTGGGTGTGGACCCGGCATTGCTGGGAAGAGAACTCCGCAGGCAGAGGGGAGGCGTGGGAAAGTGTGCAGAGGGCATCTCCGGTGCCCACTGACGGCTAGACCCGGAGGGCGCCCGCAGGTGGTCGGGACCAGGTTCTGCAGGGCCCATGTGCTTCCTGGGCACTAACACTTTGATGCTGACACCGAAGCCGTAGGAGGGTTTTGAGTCAAGGGGAGACACAGTGGGACCAGTTTTTAAAGAGCCGCTCTCTGCTGCCACAGCTGGATCACAGGCTAGAGGTCAGAGGCCGAGGTCAGGAATCCGGTGAGAGCAGCTGGTGCCCTGCCCGGCCTCGGGGGGTCTGCACAGGCTTGCAAGGTTCCTTCACAGGATGAAAATGAGTCTGCACGGGAAGAAACCCTGTCACAGGCCCAGGCTCCCCTTTACGGGATGGGGAGGCTGTGGGAATCGCAGATCCAAGGTCAGGGGACGCCCCAGGAGCCCCAGGGAGAGCCAGCTGCCAAAGGACAAAGACAAAGAAGGCTGTGTTCCGAAGACCAGGGACATAAGGGATTTCCCCACACGACGGACAGATGGCCAGGTCCAGTACTGGTTGTGCCTCGGCACTCAGATGTGGAGGTCCCCAGGCCAAGACCCTGTCTGTGGGAGGGGCAGCTGATTCCAGCAGATTCAGAGCTGCTGGAAGGGGTGGTGGACACCAAGGACAAACGGCCTGCCTATCGGACAGTTGCTGACAGGGTGCGCAGGACCCACAAATGGCCGGCAGGGTTCGCCTGGGTGGAGTGACCCACATACTCCTGGACAGGGATGACCTGATAGAGAACAATAAAGCATTTGGTGAACAGTGGAGTTTGGAGGCCTCTGGGGTGGTGAGCAGGGAAGGGATGGGAAGCTGGCCCAGGAGAGTGGGGGGCCTAGGGAGTCCTGCTCTGATTGCTTCCATGGGGTCAAGATTGTCACCTAGCAGCCGAAGCAAGAGAAAGGACCAGCAGAACGCTGAAGGTCAGCATCAGCGGCCACTGGGAGCCGGTGGGCTCGTCAGTGAGGGGTCGTGGACTTTCAGGGAGCATGCAGGGGGGAATGAACTCAGGCTGAGGTTTGGCCAGCGGAGGGAAGTGGAAGGAGACCCGACATTACACAGAAGGGCAAGGCTGCTCAGAGACCGGAGCTTCCCAGCAGAGCAGGAGAGCAAGAGCCCCTGGCAGTGGGCCACGGGGGTTCGGGTCGCTGGTCAAAGGGTGAAGAGGCCAGGCTTTGGCAGGTGGTCCAAAGGACACCTGGGGAGGGTGACACCCAGAGGGTGACGTGGTCTCTGGGATCAGACAGAGCTCTCACTGCTTGTTCTGGCTCCCATACCCGATGGGGCCTCAGGAAAACACAAAACTTTCCCTCAGAAGTTTGAAAGTATAGAAAACTACTGCATGGGTAAGAAGTCCTGACACTCCACAGTGACCAAGAAAGGGAGCCGAGACATCAATGGACACAAGGCACAACCCCCCCAGAAAGAAGTGGGCTCAGAACCCAAGTCATGGGGTGTGGACAGCTGCGTCAAAGTATCTGAGCCTTAACCCTCCCTTTGGCCGCTGGGAAGTGAATGACCACATGCATGGCACTTCCTCGTCTCCTGCTGCGTCCAGCACTCTGGTCGTGGCAGATCTCCACGAGCCGCACAGAAAACAGAGCAAGCAGAATGAGGTCCATGGGGTCCTGAACTGTGTTCCGTTCGAGGAGTGCTGGGGAGGAACCTAGGCAGCCTCGGAAATCTTGTATGTAATCATGACAATTAACTGCGTTCAATTCCCTTTGCAAGAGATGTAACATATACATAATTCAGTAAGTTGAGAGGCCAGAAACCCCGTGTTCTGCAGGACAATACTGAAGATGAGACATGAAGCCAAGACTTTAAATCATTTATGCAAGTCTTGGGCGGAGCCGTGTGTGTGTGTGTGAGAGAGAGAGAGAGAGAGAGAGAGAGAGAAGTCTTTGGGTCCCGTGTGCAGAGCACCAGTTATCCCTGTGAGGAGCAGGTTACCCAGAAAGACTGAAAAGTTCCTCAAGATTCCTCGAGTGCTTCACTGTCTTGAGGGGACTCTGATGTGAGAAGGAGGGGCATTTGTCTTTTGCATGACCCGATTTTACCGAACTGGTCTTTCAGAATGCAATAATTGCATTTTTTTTTTAAAACAAAGATGCATAAGATGGCCTCCTCTAGCAAGTTCAGCCCAGAGTTGTAAAGAAGTGCTTTCCCAGTAATGGTTGTGAGGGTGTCATCCTTCCGACCTTGCACGTGCTCTGGGGCAGACGCCCTGTGTCCACGGACCCCCTTAGCTCCCGCAACGCTGCTGCTCGGTGCCTGGATCTCGTCTGGTCACGCATCTCGGTGGGATTTCCGCGAGCACAGGCTACCTTCTCGCGCTCGGTACGCACTCCGGGGACTGCGCTTTCTGCAGACCCTGACTCTCTCTGTGCAGGTCCCGGTCTCCACACACCGCCCCGAGTCCCTCTCAGCCCCCCCAGGTGCCCTGCGCCCCGCTCCCAGCCCCTCCAGGTGCCCGGCCCTCTCCAGCCCCCGCCTTGAGCGAGCTTCCCCGCTGCCACCGGACAGTTCCTCTGGAGCGTGCGAACCTGCAGCACGCACCAGGACCACCCGGAGCCCACGGCTGACCCGAGGGGTCGCTGTTGCTGGGGTTCCGACAAATTTATACTGACCGGTACAAAATCCACATTTTTTACTGTGACTAAAATCCATGTTGTCAGGTTTTTGTCCTGCGTGGGTTGGCTTTGGCTGCTGTAAATAAAACTGTCAGCACCCGCAGTCCTGTAGGTTGTTAATTAAAAGATTTTATTTATGTATTTGACCGAGACCCCACGCAGGCAGAGAGAGGGGATGCCGGCTCCCCGCTGCGCAGAGAGCCCCACGCGGGGCTCGATCCCAGGACCCTGAGACCAGGACCTGAGCCGGAGGCAGAGGCTAAGCCCCGGAGCCCCGCACCCGCGCCCCGGTCCTGCCGATCTTCTCGTCCGGTTTCTTCGGGAATCGTCCCGGTTTGCACCGTAAGCCTCGGTCCGTTCAACCGGAACGCGTCGGCGCGGCCCCCGGAGATGTGTCCGCGGTCGCCTCCCCCGCGCGCTCTGGGGGACCCCCTGCGCTCCAGGGCGCGGCGTCCCGTCCCCCGCCAGGACCTGCTGGACGCCGCGGTCCCCGACGCCCGGGTCCTGCGCGGCTCTAAGCCCGGGCGGGGCGGGCGGCGCCTCCCGCGGCCCCTCGGCCCGGGCTGTGCCCGCGGGTCCGCGCCCGGCGCTGGCAGGGACGGCGCGACTCCCGGCATCAGGTCGAAGAACTGTCATTTTAAGAGCACTGCGGGCGCCTGGGGGCTCAGCGGGTTAAAGACTCTGCCTACCGGTTGGGTCGCGACCGCAGGGTGCGGGGATCGGGCCCGCGTCGGGCCGTCTGCGCAGCGGGGGCCGCGTCCCCTCTCTCTGCCCCCTTGGATCTCTGTCGGTCAAATACATACATAAAACCCTTTTAAAATCCCATCTTTCAGCGTCCAAGGGCGGCGGCTTAGTATGAGCGCGCGGGCAGCGGCCGACCTCCGCGGCCGGCCTCGGCGTCGACGCTGGCGGCTCAGCGCGCTGCGGGGACGGCCCCGGGGCGCCCGCGCTCCAAACCGAGGCCGGAAGTTCCGCCTCGCGCGCGGAGACCAGGAGGGGGCGCCAGACCGCACGACGGCTCACAGCTCCTGCGCGGCTCCCGGCGGCCGGCAGGCGGCGCGCGAACCCCCAGGGTCCGGTCCGAGCGACGCATGCGCCTTCGGAGGCGGCCGCTGCGCGGGCGGGGCGGGGCGGGGCGGGGCGCTACCTCGTCTCCGCCACGGCTGGGGGCGGGGAGCCTTGCTCCGGGGCGTCCCCGCGCGGGTCGTCGCGCTCCCCGGAGCCGCTTCACGGGGACTCGTTCCTCCCCGCCCGGCGCTCAGGGGGCTGGACGTGGGTCTCCCCGTGCGGGCGGGTCGGGGCGTGGGCGGAAGGACCCTCGCGGGGACGGAGGAGGGCCTGTGCCGCGAGGGGCGGGGGGCGCGGGCGGGGGCGGGACCCGGCGGGGACGGGGGAGGGCGCGGGTGCGGGCGGGGGTGCGGGCGGGAGTGGGCGTCTCGGGCGGGGTCGCCACCGCGGTGTGGGCGGGGGGTGGGCCCGGCGGGAACGGGGAGGAGGGCTGGGGGCGGCGGGGGCGGGGGTGGGGGGCGGGGTCGGGACGCGCAGGGGAGGCGCGAGCGGGGTCTGGAGCCGGGTGTGGGCGGAGGGCGGGGGTGCGGGGCCCGGCGGCGGCGGCGGGGGGCCGGCCCTGGCGGAGCCCGCGGCGGGTCCGGAATGTGACCTTCGCCCGGCGCAGGCGGAGTTCCCGGGGCCGCGCGCGCAGCTTCCGCCGACCCGGCCCCGCGCGGCTCCGCCCGCACCGAGCCGTCCTTCCCGGGGTTCCTTCCCGACCCGCCCCGCGTCCGCCCCCGCTGTCGCTCGCAGGCGCTCCCCCCGCCCGTCGGGACGGCCGTGACCCCCGGCTCGCGGGAAGCGGGTGCCGCCGGCGCGGGGCGACCTCCGGGAGCCGCGCGGGGGCGGGAAGCACGTGCCGGGACGCGCTCGAAGCCCGGAAAGGCTTTCCCCGGGGGCGTCGGTGCGCGGGGAAGCCGCCCCGGGCCGGCGCTGCGGGCGGGCAGGACCGACCCTCCGAGGAAGCTCCCCGGTCGGCGTGTCGGTGCCTCCGCGGAGGGGAACCGCCTGCGCTCGACGAGAGCCGGGCCCGGAGCGCCGGAGCCCTGCGTCCTCGCCGGCACCGCGCGTCCCGTGGAAACGCCCCTGGCCTTGACCTCCCCCACGCCCGCGCCCCGCCCCGGGCAGCTCTCCGGCACGCGTTACTGAAACTGATGTGGCTTAGGACGGTTGGGGTCCTGGGCCCATGAAGGCCGAGAACGTTCTGGAGACCCCTTTCCTGCAAAAAAGTGGTGTGTTTATTAAGGCGCAGGGACAGAACCCGTGGGCGTGCCCCGGTTTCCGGACTGACGGATTACTCGGGAGTTGGGGGAGGGAAGGACAGGGGAGACAGTCCAAAGGGACTTTGATATGCTAACGAGGACCTAGGGACTCCTGGAAGCCTGGTGGTTGTCAACCCCAGGATGGTTTTCTCCTTAGCGGGCATTAGCGGGGAGACGGTGGGGAGCTTCCTGGACGATTGTTCTCCTCTGCGTGTTTCTAAGTGCTTGTCAGTGGGTGCGGGTTGCGAGAACATTTGAAGTTAGTTACAGTCCCTCCGGAGGGAAGGGTGGCGGGGCTGCAGGAAGTGGAGCTGTGGGTCTCTGGGAGTCAGGCTCTGGGCCAGAACTCCGGCCTGTAAGTCACGGCCGTTGGTAAGCTGACGGAGGGAGACTCCTGTCCTGTCTGGTCGCCATTCCTGTCCACCCTTCCCTTAGCTTTCAGGTGGGCGGGAGTGCCTGAGGAATGTCCCACAGATGCCACCTCCGGGGGGTCAGCTTCTGCTTTGTCCTCAGCTTGCCGTCTTCATCAAAACCACCTTCTGGGCACTGAAAACATCTCAGGAATTCCTTCCTGACCCTTTGCTCCTGGACCCCACATGTAAACACACCAATTACAGTAATGCAGGGCATGAAACTCCACTATAATCTGGAACAGTCTAATGATTTATAAGAAAAACACAGTCTTAATAGTAGCCAGACCTCCCAGAACCTACAGATTCCATTTCCGGAGCCGTAACATCACCTTCGCCTCCATAGGATAGAAAACCTTATATAACACATAATTGGCCTCCCCTCACAAGCTCAGTTCACTTCTGCCCATGGTCCTGTCCCTGTGCTTTTTTTTTTTTTTTCTTTAAAGATTTTGTTTATTTATTTGACAGACACAGATCTCAAGTAGGCAGAGAGGCAGGCAGAGAGAGAGGAGGAAGCAGGCTCCCTGCTGAGCAGAGAGGCTGGGTCCCAGGACCCTGGGATCATGAGCTGAGCCGAAAGCAAAGGCTTTAACCCACTGAGCCACCCAGGTGCCCCTGTCCCTGTGCTTTAGTAAGACCACCTTTTTGCACCATAAAATGTCTCAAGAATTCTTTCTTGACCATTGTGCTCAGCAATCCTTCATTAATATATGCTAATTACACTTAGGAAAAATAACAGTTTGGGCAATAAAATGGAATTGTAGCTCCTAATTTTGACTACAGACGTGAAGCAGTAGTAAGTAACGTGACTAACACACATTGTTTGATGTGTAAAGCACAGTTTTCATAGACAAAGGTGACATGGCACAAGTTTTTAAACTCTTCAGGAGTTCTCTGACCACCAGCTCTGAGAACGCTGTGTTGCACTGGATAGTTCCTAAGCTGTATAGACAAACATACGGCAACACCTACATCAGGTGGACAGTGCTCAGTAAGTCCCAGATGCTTTTGACATACTAAGAAAGTAGCTTCTTTTCCTTAAGAAAATGAAAAAGTCAGCTATTCCTGGAATAATCATAAAAATCTTAAGCTCCTGGAAGTTCAGGAGTTATGTGGGGCATGTTAAGGATGTGCTGATGTCCCAGACAACCTGTGTGGATAACACATGAAACACATTCAGATACTAGAAATGGTTCTCGGTAGATTTCCTTCTTGATGTACTTTTCTCTATAAATTTCTCTTTTAATTTTATAAATGTTTTCTCAAGGTGAAAAATACTTTGGCATTAAATTGTAATAAAGATTACAGTTGGGTACCTGGCTGGCTCAGTCAGTAAAGCATGCAATTTTTTTCTTAGTATTTTTGGTTTTGTTTTTGGTGTTTTTTTGTTTTTGTTTTTTTTTTTTTTTTTAGAGGTTTCCTTTTTTTTTTTTTTTTAAGATTTTATTTATTTATTTGACAGACAGAAACCACAAGGAGGCAGAGAGAGAGGAGGAAGCAGGCTCCCCGCTGAGCAGAAAGCCAGATGCGGGGCTCAATCCCAGGACCCCGAGACCATAACCTGAGCCGAAGGCAGAGGCTCAACCCACTGAGCCACTTGGCGCCCCTTAGTTTTGTTTTTTTAAGTCTCTGTACCCAGTGTGGGCCTTGAACTCACAGCCCATAGACAAGGGTCATACACTCTACTGACTGAGCCAGCCAGGCACCCCAAGCATGAAACTCTTTATTTGGAGGCATGCGTTTCAGCCACACAGTGGATGTATAGAGGACTTAAAATAAATTTTTTAAAAAAATATATAAAGATCTGGGGAAACTGAGGGGCTCAGTCAGGTAAGCATCTGACTTTGGCTCAGGTCATGATTTCAGGGTCCTGGGATTCAGCCCCACATTTGGCTCCCTGCTTAGTGAGGAATCTGCCTCTCCCCCTCTCTCTGTTCCTACCCCCTGCTTGGGCTCTCACTCTCCCTGTCAAATAAGTAAATAAATATCTTTTTTTTTTTTTTTT
>NC_081574.1:272441-281387 GCF_022355385.1 Mustela nigripes | reverse complement strand
GGCCTCACCTGGTCCTTCACGTCATGGAGACGGCTGCTTCCCTGAATCCCACCAGCCGAGCTCCAGAGGCTGCAGACTTTCCCTCTGCAGCTTCCCCGCCTGCCTCAGCCTTCACAGAACTGAGAATTCGGGCCTTGCTCTGGATCAGGCTTTGGCTTAAGGGAATGTGTTCCATCCATACCACTCAGGCTTTCTCCAGATCAGCAATAACTTTGTTTCATTTCACTTTCTTATTCTTGTGTTCACTGGACTAGTGCCTTTAATTGCCTTCAAAAACTTCCTTGTATTCACAACATGGCTAACTGTTGGGCACAGGAGGCCTTTCCCACTACATTTAATCCTTTCTAGCTTTTGATGTGGTGAGAGATGCGGGACTCCTCACTTGAATACTTAAGAATTAAGAGCCAGTGTAGAGTTATTGACAGCTTGAGATCAATATTGTTGTGTCTCGTAGAGTAGAGGCCCAAGGAGAGGGAGAGAGATGGGGACACAGCAAAGGGGAGCAGTCAGAACGTACACAACAGTGATTTTTTTTAAGCTGAAGGCAGACGCTTCATTGACGGAGTCCCCCAGGCTCCCCACAGCATTAAGTTAGTCATCTGATACAGGCACAGCTCATGGCACCCCAAAACAAGTGCAGTAGCATCATCAAACACACGTATCATCAAGATCACATCACATCACACGGTATCATCAAGATCACAATAACAAGTATACTAGTGACAATATTTGAAACATTGTGAGGATTACCAGGTGACACAGAGATAACAAAGTGAGCAAATGCTATTGAGAAGATGGTGCCAGTCAACATTGCGTCACCACGCATCTTTGTAAAAAACTATCTGCAAGGTGCACCAAGCGAGGTGTGCCTGTAGTTAAGACCTGGGTGGGGGGAGACGTTGTATCCTTCTGGGCCCCGGGGAGTTGCCCTCAGCACCCGTTCCTGGTCATCTCCATGCAGGCAAATGAAGGCTTTGTACAGACTCTGCTCTTCCCTTAGCCCGTGGGAAGAGAGAAAGACCATCCAGCACCCATTTCAAGTAAGGTTTTGTTGAAATCCTTGACATGCTTCAAAATATTATAGGTTCCAAGAATAATTTATACTTTCAGTGTTAATTTTCCCATAAATAGGATGTGTTTCAAATATTTTTTAACAAAAAGAAAAAGTTGGGACCTACCTTAATATATAAAAGAATAAATTACTTCTGAAGAAAATTATCAGGCAGTATATTTTCGTTTTAGGCACAGGCATTTGATTCCAGAAAAAATGATTTGTTTTCTTTGTGAATTTATATCAAATATAAAAGCGAATCAATACTAACTCTCAAAAATGAGTGTTCTTTTTATAGCAAGCATTTAAGGTAATGAAGTGCTTAGTCTCCAGGGTTCTCTCCTGTGCCGCGGTCTTGGCCGCCAAGTCACACTGCAGTGTTCTTGCGGCAGTGATGACCTCTCCCGCAGAGAGGCATGTGCGGAAGGGGACTTGGAGCAAGGCTTGTGCCAGACAGTAGTTCTACTAGAGAATAAGAAGGACGGATTGTCAGACTGTGTGATGTTTAAAGGCTAATTTAGGAAAGATAATTTAAAGAAATTAAAAACAAAAAAGCTGTGTACATAATCCTAAAGGAAGTTATATCCTTTAGGAAAACGCTTGTGTAAAATACTGATATTTTAGTTAATTTCTTTGAACAGGGGTGCCTGGGTAGCTCAGTTGGTTAAGCATCTGCCTTTGGCTCAGGTCATGATCCTAGGGTCCTGGGATCGAGTCCCATGTCGGGTTCCCTGCTCGTTGGGGAACCTGCTTCTCCCTCTGCTTGTGCTCTCCTCCCAACCCCCAAAATGAATAAATGAAATCTTAAAAAAAATATATTTGGGCAAAGTCTTAGGGATATTCATGGAGGTATGAATAATTTAAGAGACTAGTTTTTTCATGGGAACAGAAGTTCTGTAAAATTGCTGAGACAAAACCTTTTGTGCCCCAGGAGCTGGGAGCAGACGGCAGTCAGGGGAGCTGGTGGATGGGCTGGGGCAACAGGCAGGAGGCTTTCAGGGCCAGTGAGGAAGCATGAAAGAAGTTAAAGCTGGAGAGTGTTAATACATTTGTGCTTGTAGATGATAGCAGCCCACCTGGCAGCTTCTGGGATGGGAGAGCTTGCTGGAGGTCGAGCTCTATAAACTCTTATTAACCAGCCAGTTTTGGAGACTCTCCAGGTTGGCGAAAGCTTCCACCTGCTGGAGGGTATGCACCCCACCTCCTCGGGGACAGGGATAATGCACTGGGAACCCTCTGGGACCTCCCCCATGTACCTTTTCATCTGACGACTCATTTTTGTTCTTTATAACAGACCAGTAAGCCTAAGTGAAGTTTTTCCTAGATTCTAGAGCCATTCTAGAAAATTACCAAACCTCATTTGGTAATTGAGGGTTGTGGGAACTCCTGAGCCTGCGGTATTTCCAGCAGAAGTGTGAATAGACCAGTGCTGCTTTTGTGGCTGGCATCTGGCGTAGAGGGGGGCTTTGTGGGATCTGATGTTGACTCCAGGAAGAGAGTGTCCGGACACACCCGGTCTCTGCCAGAGAATTAGTTACTGGGATGAAAAAAAGACTATGTAATTGAATGTTTGGATTTTTGAAATAAGACTATTGTCTGTTACTGGGTGTCGGTCATTAACTAGGTGTAAGGAATGGCTGGGTCAGGGTGTGAGGCAGAACTGACCAAGTGGGAGTCTCAGTCTCCGATACTTCGGAGCACAAGCCGCGTAACCAGGCACTGGACAGGGCTTGCATGCGCAGTTGGAACGAAACTGCATTATTTTGTTGTGGATGCATGTGGGAGGGAGTACATGGGGTTCACAGTGGCAGGAAAGATGATGGAATTAAGGGCTGGTAGACTGCAGGGGGCCGCGGGTAGGAGTGGTTCTGAGCAGCTGCCGAAGGGCCGGCAGGGATTGCTGCAGGGTCTCTGGTTCATGATCTGACACGGCGCTCCTGCCCAGACCTAGGGGTGGCTTCTACCCCTGAAGAGGACCGTGTGTAGAAATTGGAGTTGGGGAAACAGACCAAATTCAAGTGCTAGCTGTGTCCCTCTTTAGCAGTGTAAGTTTGTCACACTAGTAAAGCTTTCTGAAACAGCAACCACGTTCGTGTCACTTGTTAGAGAAGTTCATGTTTCAGTCATTCTGGGCGGCTGGTAACAAAGACCTCAGACAAGGTGGCTTAGACAGCACACATTTATTTTCACTGTTCTGGAGCCTGGAAACTCCCAAGACCAAGGTGTCAGCAGATTTGGGACTTGGTGACGGTCTGGTTCTGGGCTTGGAGAAGCTTGGCGCTCAGCGAGTCCCAGCGTGGCAGAGAGCTCTGGTGTGTTCCTCTAATAATGTCACCGGTTCCTTCCTGGGGGGCCTGCTGTCATGACTACCTCTAAACCTACTCCAGGCACCACCGCCTTGGGAAGTTGGGCTTTGAGGAGTGGATTTGTGTGGGGCAGAGGGGGCGGGGGCTGGGGCATTCAGTCTGTAGCCAGCAGTCTTTGAAGGGTTAATGAATGTATGTAAATTTCCAAGCAGAGAGTCATATTTATTAAACTTTTATTTTGTCTTCCTTATTTTTTGGAGTCTAGGTATAAGGAGGTGAGTTAAGTCTACTTTTGTTTGTGATGTAATACCATTTTTCCATGAAATACAGTTAAGTACTAGCAAAATTTTGATACAAATTTAGTTTGCCAAAACTTGTTCATTTATTTGTAAAAAAGAATTTATTTGTTTATTTGAGAGAGAGAAAGCACAAGCGGGGGGAGAAGCAGATGCAGAAGGAGACTCCGTACTGAGCAGGGAGCCCGACTCGGGGCTCGATCCCAGGACCCTGGGATCATGACCTGAGCAGAAGGCAGATGCTTAACTGATGGAGCCACCCAGGCGCCCCATAAAGTTTACAAATTTTTATGTTTTTTATTTCTTTAAGAGACTTTTTAAAAAAAGATTTTATTCATTCATAAGAAATAGAGAGAGATCCACACATACAGAGGCAGAGGGAGAAGCAGGCTCCCCAAGGAGCAGGGAACCTGATATGGGGCTTGATCCCAGGACCCTGGCATCATGACCTGAGCTGAAGAAGGCAGATGCTTAACCCACTGAGCCACCCAGGTGCCCCAATTTTTTTTTTTTTTTTTTGGACAGAGAGAGAGATCACAAGTAGGCAGAGGCTGAGGGAGGCAGGCTCCCTGCCGAGCAGAGAGTCTGATGCAGGGCTTGACCCCAGGACCTTGAGATCATGACCCGAGCCAAAGGCAGAGGCTTAAGCCACTGAGCCCCCCCAGGTGCCCCAAGTTTACATATTTTTTAAGTATAAGATTTGTGAAATGCAGAAGTGTTTGTGCTGTTGATTAATGTAGGACAGTATTACAGGTACAACTTTACCAAAATGTTAGATTGAATAAATAAATTTCCTCATACAGTGCCTGCATTCTGTATTTTCTAAGTCAGGGGCTTTTAGGTTTGGGGATCAGGAACGGAATTAAGTAACCCTATGAAAAACTTGCTGGTTAATTTGTAAGCTCAGTGATTTTCATTTCCTTGTCTCTGGGGTGCCTGGGTGGTGCAGTTCGTTTCAGACTAGATCCTGATCTCAGAGTCCTGGGATCAAGCCCTGGGTCGGGTTCCATGTTCAACATGGGGTCTCCCTCTGTCCCTCCTGGTCCCGCTGTCTTTCTCTCTAAAATAAAATCTTAAAAAAAAAAAAAAAAAACCCTCAAAAAACAAAAAAAAAACAACTTGCTGGTTAACTTATAAATTGAGTGATTTTCATTCCTTGTCTGAAAATAGCAAAGAATATTCATATTTTACTTCCTAGCGGTGGTAGCCAAAGCCTTCTCACACTTGCTCCAGGCAGATGTGAGAGCCCCCCACTGCCCTGAGGGCCCATGGCATGCTCTTGTAGAGGGAGTCGGGGTTGCATGAGGGGTCTCCGGGATTCATGATCAGGGTGTCTGGGACCGGTGGGTGAGACTGGAGTCTCTTGGCTTCTCTTTCCTTGCTCAGCTTTTCCTGCACATTGCTTGTACTCTCTGTGACTGGAGCTCCAGAGGAGGCGAGGGGGTGGCGGAATTCTTGAGAATGCGACTGCAGGTGAGTAGAGATGGGAATCTTTCTCTGGAAGGAAGCTCTGCTGCCCGTGGATGGGAAGGCTTCTCTTGGCCTGAGTCTTCTCAGTGCATGGGCTGTGCTTGGGGATCTGGGCTCTATTTAACTGTTCTCAGGACCCATGGATGCTTGCGTTTGGTCAGGGATTGATCAGGAAGTCCTCTACTTCACAACATTCAAACGAATGTATCTCATTCTCCGTTCACGTGTCCTTGCAGAAGACAGATGGGCAGGATTTTCTTTTCTTATCCATTGTGTGGTCTTAGTTGGGAAATTGTGTACTCCTTAGTGTTAGTCACGTGCTGCGGGGCACAGTCGGTGCTGGAGGGGACAGGTGTTCCCGCTGTTTTCCAGAGAATGCAAGAAACCTCTGTGTAAGAGAAGAAAGAAGAAATCATTTTTTCCTCTCAATTTTAAACTTACAAAGTTCGGTTAATATATACTGAAGTTTGGAAGCTCCCAAAGATGACTCAAGTCCTCTCTACTACCCTTACCTCTTTCACTCACTTTCCCTCTTTGTGATTAAACTTTGTTAAAATTGGAAATCTGACAACAGTGCTTAGGGAGTAGTTTAAAAAAATTAGCTGTGCATTTGGCAGAATATGTGTAGGAATTAAAATAAAATTTAAAATACTGAAGCACTTTTTGAAGGACCAAGAGAGGCCGGAACTAATAGAGAGGATTCTGTTGCCTTTGAACAGAAAACCAGGATTAATACACAGACAACGGATCCGAGGGTAGCTGCTGTTGAGAATGGAGAGCTCGCTGCCAGAGGCGTCACTGTGGGGCCACCCTCCAGAAGAGCAGCCCCAGGAGCCCCTCACGATACTGTCTGCTCTGATCTCTTCTAAAGATCAAGTGAGTTTTGTATGCCCGTGGTGGGCCTGGCTTCATGCGTCTCTGCCTGTTTGTAGGGAAGGGACCGATCGGTTGTGTGGCCCTTGTTGGCTGTGAGAGAAGCGTTTGCACATTAGCTCAGTAGAAATTGCAGCCCCAGCCTGTATGCATTTGCCCTTCTAGCGATCTCTGTGAACCCGGGGCTCGCACACCGGACCCAGGATCGAGAGTCACATGCGCTTCTCACTGAGCCAGCCAGGCACCTCGCAGTGCTGTTTAATGGAGGTGATAATTGCAAACAAGCTAGTCAGAATCCCCAATTTATGGAGAGATCATCGGGTGATCTCCCATCGAGATTCTGTGATCATGAAGTCATTCTGTGCTTACTGTATGTGTCTGTTTCTCAGTGTGTCAGGAAGGCACAGGCAGATCAGCACGGGAGCATGTGGGGTTTGAGCCACACGTGGAGTTTGACCTCCTATCCACACCGCTCCCTCTTTGCCATCAGTATCCCGTGGACAGTTCTCTCCTGTGGATTACTGAGCACGGGCCTGTTGAATCACACTGTCTGTGATGTTCTAGGAGTCCGTGACCTTCAAAGATGTAGCCATAGACTTAACCCAGGAGGAGTGGACCCTGATGGACAGGTCGCAGAGGAAGCTGTACATTGATGTGATGCTGGAGAACATCACTCATCTGGTGTCCGTGGGTGAGTCCGCCGCCGTCTGTCTGTTTGCTTGTTCATGTACTGATTGATAAACCTGTAGGCAGGGCCGCTTCCACGTACTCCAGCGGCTCTCTGCCCTAACTCGTTCTACTCTGTGGCCCTTCTGTTCTGACTTGATGAAATCTGTAAATTATTTTCATCAGGTCTTTTACATAATAATTTGAATATAGTCTTCTTGGCTCAAATTGTGTATCTTTCTCCTGCACTTTCTCCAAGACCCAGAAAAATGCTGGGAATACAGTGAATAGTTTTGGGATGAACAAATCAATATCTTACATATTTTCTGCTCTGGGCGCTATGGTGAAGTTTGAGCACAGTTAAAAACCAAACATCTTGTACCACTTCCCGCATAAAACGCCACGGCATATTCCAGCGGAGTGCATGTTATCGTCTTCCTTTGGAAATAATGGTAGCTGCCCTATGAGAACATTCATTTCGTTCTGGATGCACACGCAGAGCTTTCTGCACCCCTTTGAGCTGGGGTCTTGACCGCAAGCAAAGGTCTTGACTGACCGGGGGTGGTCAAGCTGAGAACCATTGTCGGTGTTGAAGGTGCTATTCTCTGGGCTGTTGTGCAGGGTGCACCCGGTCCTTCCTCCTTAAATTCATGTACCATTCTCCCGTTGATCTAGGCTGTCAGTTCTTCCAGGCAGATGTGATTTCCCAGTGGGAGCAAGGCGGGGAGCTGTGGAGGGAAGACAGAGGACTTGCTCAAGGCTGGAATCCAGGTGAGCTGGGGACACGGGCTCCGTGCAAGAAGTCTAGCGAGTGAGTGAGTAGGATCTCACTGATGTGCACGTTTGCTTGAGCGAATGAGAACTTCAGAAGACCGAGTGGCCAGGGAGCTGCTGCAGTCCTGAGGCAGCTGAGTCCTGTCATTACTGCTCTGTACTTGAGTTTGACCTCAGAGAAGGAATGTTCCTGTCCTCACAGGAGGTGAAATTTCACCTTGTGCTCTTTGTCATGATTTTCTCTCTCTCTCTCTCCTTTTTTTTTTTTTTTTTTTTTGGTAATGATTTCCACTCATGTTTTCTGCAATAGCCCATCATTATTTATTTTTCTTTTTTGAGATTTTTTTTAACTTAGTTTGTGTGTATGTGTGTGTGTGTGTTCCAAGATTCATTGTTTATGCAGCACACCCGGGGCTCCATGCAGGCTGTGCCCTCCTTAATACCCACCACCAGGCTCACCCAACGCCCGACCCCCTTCCCCTCCAAAACCCTCGGTTTGTCTCTCAGAGTCCACAGTCTCATGGTTTGTCTCCCCCTCCTGTTTTCCCCAACTCACTTCTACCCATCTCGCAATGTTCTCCGTGTTTTGAGTTTTTTTCTAGTTGATATTATTCTAAAGTTTGTGTGTTTATTCGCTAGTATTGTTCTCAGTTTTACATGATGTGGTCATGCAGTGGTGACTGTTTGAAACACACCTGGGTCTTGTGTGTTTTCAACACTTTAATTCTCCTCTACTCAAGATATTCCTTATGTTTATCTCTTCCTGTCTTCAATTATTTCAGGCTTAGAAAACAGCTATAAAAAGGAAGAAACAATATCTATGCAAGATATCTTCAAGGAGGACCCATCTGACTGCGGCATAATAGTAAGTCTCCTGAGGACAGACCGTGCCTGTCCATGTTGCAGGCCTGGGAGTCGGATAAGTTAATCACGTATTGTCAGGGAATGTGGTCAAAAAATTTAGTTTGGGGAAGAAATTAGCTTGGATTTAGGCAGTAAAGGCTCTCACAAAAGGATAGTTTTGCAGACATGATTTATTTGCACGAAACATGATGTCTTCAAAAACAATCAACTCTCCAGTGAGGATGCTACCGAGGTGTTTTATAACAAAAGATCCACGGCAGCCGAACTCTCCGCTTCAAAGGGGAAAAAACACTGCATTGATTCTGTAAAAATCTATTAGGAACCGAAAGAAGAAAAGGAAGATCCACGCACAGATGAGGGCAGGAGTAAGCAGTAAAGGAGCCCGAGGCCGAGTCACATCTACTCGGGGACTTAGAACACCCAGCCTCGGCGGCTGGTGAAGCCCCGTGGAGACAGCCCGGCTGCAGTCCCGAAGGAGAGGCCTGGGCAGAGTGTCCTCCCCTCAGGAGGGACTTCCCACTGAGCATCCCCACAGGGGCCGTGGTTCTAGGGCAGATGACGGGGTCTGGAGTTAGACATTGGTCTGCCTCCGCGCAGTTTGGAGTGAGCTGCATTTTGTGTTACCACGTCTCTGCCTCTTCCAGGA
>NC_081574.1:263269-269441 GCF_022355385.1 Mustela nigripes | reverse complement strand
CTCCTGCTGCACGAGTCTCACACACAACACTGTTGAGCCTGCCTGCGTTCGTGGGGGTCGGGGGGGAAGGTTGTGCGGGACAAATCCCAGAAACCTCCATCCATACGATACATTCGGTCCTTGAGTCATGCATAATATGACACTACCTGCAAGGCACTTCTGATATATCCACAAGCCCGACAACATGTAAATAGTATAATAAATGTAACATGCGTACAGCATCTGTTAGGAACCCTTCTCAACAGGGTAACCAGTCCAACAACTAGGGGAAGTATTGATTGGATTAACAGTTGGTAATGGAAACTTAGCGCTGTCGCAAGCATAGATTCTCATTTAAAACTGACATCGTTGGGTGTTTGTTTTTTCAGTTTTACATCTGTATACCACTGTCACTGGACAAGGTGATGGTTGCTAGTCCTATAGTGAAAGTTTTCTTGACAAGTTTGGTTAGGGAGGGGAAGAAGACATCTGATACGTTTTTGGGAGTAACTCTCGTGTCTGTCATGTCTCCAGCAGGCGAGTCCTGTGTGGAAAAAACAGTGGGCCCAGCAGGGCAATGTTAATCGTTGTCCTGGATTGGTGGGTATAGCCTCAGTTGGAGCCCAGGTGATGGGACAGCATAGAACCTAAACACGATGAGTGTTTTATCACCAGAGCCCAGGAGTGTTACTGTAGTGTCCCCTCCTTGAGCAGTAACCTTAGCAGAAGGGAGAGTATTGGCAGGTGGCTTTGTAAGGTAATTTAGCATCTGCATATTCTAGCATATTAATAGTGGCTAGAAGAGTTTTGTCATATGGCCTATTTGTACATAAGGGGTCTTCATCTGCCCTAATGGGGTCTCATTTTGCCTAGTAGGTCTATTGTTGAGGATTTTTAAAGCCTCCATTAGGTATAACTTACATTTTGATAAAGACCCACGCTTAATTTTTTTAAAAAAAGATTTTATTTATTTGTTTATTTATTTGTCAGAGAGAGAGAGAGAGCACAAGTAGGCAGAGAGACAGGCAGAGACATAGAAGCAGGCTCCCCGCTGAGCAAGGAGCCTGATGTGGGACTCGATCCCAGCTCCCTGGGATCATGACGTGAGCCGAAGGTAGTGGCTTAACCAACTGAGCCACCCAGGTGTCCCCACCCTTAATTTTTTAAATTGTTGTTTAAATAATCTGTTTATCTGTGTCATCAGTTCAACTTCCTGCGAGTAGTAGGGTAATTATGATAAATCCATTCAATATCCTAGGAGGGTACAAAAGTTTTATTAATTAGTTGTTAAGTGGGAGCCGTTATCATTGTGGATTTGAGTAGGTATATCATAATGGAACAGTCTCCAAGGTTTTGATAGTTGGGTTTTTTTTGTTTTGTTTTGTTTTCTTATTTATTTGTTTATTTATTTTAAAATTAAATTTATTTATTTTCAGCATAACAGTATTCATTTTTGCACCACACCCAGTGCTCCATGCAATCCGTGCCCTCTAATACCCACCACCTGGTACCCCAATCTCCCACCCCCCCCTGCCCCTTCAAACCCCTCAGATTGTTTTTCAGAGTCCATAGTCTCTCATGGTTCACCTCCCCTTCCAATTTCCCCCAAATCCCTTCTCCTCTCTAACTCCCCATGTCCTCCATGCTATTTGTTATGCTCCACACATAAGTGAAACCAGATGATAATTGACTCTCTCTGCTTGACTATTTTCACTCAGCATCATCTCTTCCAGTCCCGTCCATGTTGCTACAAAAGTTGGGTATTCGTCCTTTCTGATGGAGGCATCATACTCCATAGTGTATATGGACCACATCTTCCTTATCCATTCGTCCGTTGAAGGGCATCTTGGTTCTTTCCACAGTTTGGTGACCGTGGCCATTGCTGCTATAAACACTGGGGTACAGATGGCCCTTCTTTTCACAACATCTGTATCTTTGGGGTAAATACCCAGGAGTGTAATCGCAGGGTCATAGGGAAGTTCTATTTTTAATTTTTTTTTTTAATAGAGATTTTATTATGTGACACAGGGAGACACATGAGACAGAGAACACAAGCCAGGGGAGCGGGAGAGGGAGAAACAGGCTTCCTGCTGAGCAGAGAGCCCAATGCACCACTTGATCCTAGGACCCTGGGGTCATGACCTGAGCTGCAGGCAGCTGCTTAACTGCTGAGCCACCCAGGTGCCCCTGGTGTTTTCTTCTGGGTGGCATGGGCAGATGGGCTGACTGTTAAATACCCAGCATAGTACAGTGTGTAACCCCTGCCCCACAGATGCACGGACAGCCTCGGAAGCAAGGTGACGGCCCCACAGAATCCATTTGCCAAATTCGGGCAGGGAGTCTTCACTGCTGTATCGGCCCTTTGTACTGTTATGGAATTTCTTGCTTTTGCCAAATCCGACAAGTTGGATATTCTAATACGGTTTCTTTCATGGCATCCCGAGTGGTGGGCATCCCACAGTCCTGTGCCCACCCGTGAGTGGCTGGCCTTCCTAAGTGTCTGCTTTTCTTGTGCGCCTCTAGGGCTAGTCTGGTGTCCGTCACAGGCTCAACTATGTCTGCCACGGTAGGGCTCGTGAGGTAGCTGCTTGCTGAAGGTCTGCTCTGTGGCGGCGAGCACACTGAGCATTGACATGGAAACAGTAATTTTAGTGTTTGGCACATTGCCAAGTGTCTTTCCGTAGGCATCTTCAATAAACGCTGAGTAGTAACCAGTTGTGAACCCGTCACACCAGAATTCTTTGGATGGGAAATTTATGAATCAGTTAAGCTCAAAAGTGTCAAATATCCTTAAGTTCTCTACAGTGAGAAGTCAAAAAGTGCAAGCCTGTTCCAGTTATCAGTGGAAAGAAAACAACTACTTACATCTTCTTAGCAAGTGCAAACCAATGATTAGAGAAACTTTGTCTTTTGAACAGAGAGAAAAGCAGAATTTTAATCTTCACCATGTACTTTAAAAATCCACTCATTTACTTATTCTATCCTTACCATACTTAAAATTCCAAAGATCTCCCTGCAGAAACCACCTACTTTACTTTGCATTCCTATTTTGTCCCAAGCCATTTTTCTCCCAAACAGCCAGTCCCATCCAGGACAAAATTTACCTTTTTTTAACCTTCAACAGAACCTACATTCCTGTTCTTGCATCTTTTTTTACATATCTCCTACTTTTCTGGAGGGACTTCCTCCCTTCCTCAGGAGGGACTTCCCACTGAGCATCCCCACAGGGGCCGTGGTTCTAGGGCAGATGACGGGGTCCAGAGTTAAACATTGGTCTGCCTCCGCGCAGTTTGGAGTGAGCTGAATTTTGTGTTACCACGTCTCTGCCTCTTCCAGGAGCCCGGGCTGTGTGTGTTTGCCTCGTCCCAGGGTCTATTCCGGGGGCCCGGCCCAGCCTGGAGCAGGAGGGGGGTGGGAGGCAAGGCTTCCAGCTCTTGGCGTCCAGACCAGAGCAGTTGAGGGCCACTAGCCAGGCTCCCGAGGTCACTCCTGCTGCACGAGTCTCACACACAACACTGTTGAGCCTGCCTGCGTTGGTGCGGGTCGGGGTGGAAGGTTATGCGGGACAAATCCCAGAAACCTCCAGCCACACAGTACACAACAGTAAAAATGTTTGTACATGTGGGAGTCGAATACCCTCATGTGCATGTAAGTAACCTGGGGAAGATTTTAATTGGAGATTGTCACTGAATGGCCAGCCTAGAATTTAGAGAGAACTGAATTCATATTCAGAGAATTGAGTGGATAAATATATCTGAGAAATCCTGTAACAGTCTCATCTCTTTCCCAACAGCCAAAATATCACCCGGGAGAAAACCCCTTTGAACATATTGGGTATGATGAAGTTTTCAGTCAGACCTACACATTGACTCAACATGTCTTAACTCACACTGGACCGAGACCCTATAAATGGAGCGAATGTGGAAAACATTTCAGTCATAGAAGCGACCTTTATAGACACCAGAAAACTTTCATGGAAGCAAAACCTTATAAATGTAATCAATGTGATAAATGCTTCCATAATAGAAGGAAGCTTTGCATACACCAGAGAATTCACACGGGAGAGAAACCCTATAAATGTGATGAGTGTGGGAAAAACTTCAGTCGAAACTCACATCTTCGTTCCCATAAGATAACTCACACAGGAGAGAATCCATTTGTCTGTAATCAGTGTGGGAGTCACTTCAGATATTTTTCATCTTTAACTAGACATAAGCATATTCATTCTGGACAGAAGCCTTATGAATGTCATCTATGTGGGAAAGCCTTTGTTCAAAGTTCTTATCTTAAACAACACGAGAGAACTCACACTGGAGAGAAACCATATAAATGTCTTCTATGTGGAAAAGCCTTTGTTACAAGCTCTAATCTTAGAGAACATGAGAGAACTCACACTGGAGAGAAACCATATAAATGTCATCTATGTGGAAAAGCCTTTGTTCAAAGCTCTTGTTTTAGACAACATGAGAGAACTCACACTGGAGAGAAACCGTATAAATGTCGTCTTTGTGGAAAAGCATTTATTACAAGCTCTTGTCTTAAAAAACATGAGAGAACCCACACTGGAGAGAAACCATATAAATGTCTTCTTTGTGGAAAAGCCTTTGTTACAAGTTCTAATCTTAGAGAACACGAGAGAACTCACACTGGAGAGAAACCATATAAATGTCCTCTATGTGAAAAAGCCTTTGTTACAAGCTCTAATCTTAGAGAACATGAGAGAACTCATACTGGAGAGAAACCTTATAAATGTCATCTATGTGGAAAAGCCTTTGTTACTAGTTCTTGTCTTCGAGAACATGAGAGAACTCACACTGGAGAGAAACCATATAAGTGTCCTCTTTGTGGGAAGGGCTTTGTTACAAGCTCTTGTCTTAGAAAACACGAGAGAACCCACACTGGAGAGAAACCATATAAATGTCCTCTGTGTGGGAAAGCCTTTGTTACAAGCTCTAATCTTAGAGAACATGAGAGAACTCATAGTGGAGAGAGCCCATATAAATGTCCTTTATGTGGAAAAGCCTTTGTTGAAAGTTCTAAAGAACTTGAGAGAACTCATACTGGAGAGAACCCATATAAATGTCCTCTGTGTGGAAAAGCCTTTGTTACAAGCTCTTGCCTTTGAAGACAGGAGAGAACTCATTCAACATGTACTGAAAAATATGGAAGAGCCTTCAGCCACAGCTCTAATCTAAAACAAATCTGAGAAATCATAAGTGGGGGAAATTTATGGCCATATTCATTATGGAAATGCCTTCATTTTAGATTTATCCTTACACAACATGAGTGAACTCCATTTGGAGGAACCCTGTATTTAACATCAAGGAGGAAGAGACATTAGCTGATCTGTGGTTGTAGGGTGCACAAGAAAATTCAGTCTGAATGATAATCTAATCTCCCTAGAATGGGAAATTACACGGGAAAAATCTTTACAGAAGGAGGTTGCTCAAGGAGAATAACAGAAAAATTGATGCTGGGGAGCTTACTCATTGTAATATGCATGGAAAAAAAAAAACCTTTTACTAGTAGAAATCTATTGTAGGCATGTGAAGTTTCACACTCTGTAGAATAGTGAATGAATGGAAGTCTTCAGTGATTTTTAATTCCTTAGTCAACTTGCAATTTCTCACACTGTATATATGCCATTGCTAAAATCCGATGAAAGTTTAGAGTTTGCATCAGAAATCCCTGACTAGGAAAAACATCTATCAAGAATGTCTAACCACACAGTTTAGACATTAATTTATATTTTTTGCTTAATGGCCTATTATAAAAATGTAAGAAACATATGTAGGATTGTGACATCATCTGGGAATTCTAAATGCAGAATTTTATGACAAGATGCAATGATTTTTTTTTTCCCCTTAAGGGACTAGTACATAGAACTGCATATGAAGCGAGGTTGTTGCTAAAAAGTACATTAAGTTGGTCAGGCCTATTTTTTCACAGCAATAATTACTGGGTTCAGCTAGAAAGTAACTAAATATTAACCAAAAAACAATACAAGATGATGTGTCATTACTACATATTGTTAACCATGTATGTAGATCATAATGATGAATTAAAGAGTGATAGTTTGTGACTGAATTCTGCATTTGTTTTCATTTTAGAATGGCGTTATTGAGACAATGAAGGGTATAGCCTGATAATAAGTGGAGTCAGTTCAGCAGCAGGATATAACCTCTATTTGTGC
>NC_081574.1:249184-263169 GCF_022355385.1 Mustela nigripes | reverse complement strand
CCCCCCCCCCCCCCCCCGGCTGCTCATGCTCTGTCTTTCTTTTGACTCAATCTTTTGAAAGTGACCACTTTCATATATAAAACCTAAACCCATGTGAAGGGAGAAACATTAGTACAGTGATAGAAGGTTAAGATACACTTTTATCAGTCGATAAGTCATTCAGACAAAATCTGTACAAAAAGACAAGCCCTCAATGACACATTGGCTGAGAAGGCTCCTGAGCACGCCACCCCATCCATGTGCAGCAGCACGCCTCCCCTTCTCAAGTGCACACAGAGATTCTGCAGGGTTGACCAGATGTTAGTACCAGTGGACAGTGCTTTGCTTTTTTGCCCAAGTCATGTAGTTGCCCTTCTATTTCTCATAAAACCCTTCGTTTTCACCTCATACATGGGACACTTCTGGTTACTCTGGGATCTGTACTTCCCAAATCACAATTCCTTAGCCCCCAGTAAACATTCACCTATCTCTTGGGGCAGCTCTTGTTTTCTGGTTGGCAGATGTTTGCCTTCCTTTCTTAGTCACAGGTACTGCAGAGTGAGATCTAGGAGAGCTGACTTTGGTAGGAAGTCACCAGTTCTCAGGATCCCTTTGGCAGCCCCCCCCCCCCCCCCAATGAGTGTGCTCCCTCTGTGAGTGCCTCAGAAGGCCCCACCGTGGAGCACCAAACCTTGGAAGGGAAAGAATTCCCCTTCATCCCTTCTAGATTCTTGGCTTGGATACCCCACCCAAGGTGAGGTCAAGGGCACAGAGGGATGGTACCCCTAGACAGTAACTGAGAAAGGACATTGGGCAGAGGGGACTATGTGGTGAAGGGCAGCACCTAGGGACACAGCACTGACCTCGCTGGTGGGGGGGTTGGGGAGGAGGAAGGGACTGTGCTGGAGGGAGCAGGTGCTCATGTTGAGTGGAGCCATAGGGTTGGACTAGGGGAAGCTGAGGTTGGTTCCCAGCAAAACCAGTTCAGAGGACATGAGGGCAAGAGAAGAGTCAAGGCAGGGTGAGGGAAGGAATCAACCAGGGCAAAGTAACCCAAAGTAACCAGATGGGCCCCCTTGAGTCCCTGGCCTGTCAGGGAGAATGGGGCCTGGGTGACGTGAGCAGGGGAAATGAAGCCCTCAGACAAGAGTGTAGGGGAGAGGCTGCTTTTTTTTCTTTTCTTTCTTTCTGTCTTTTTTTTTTTTTTTTTTTTTTTTAAAAGATTTTTTTCATTTCACAGAGAGCTAGAATGAGCACCAGTAGGTGGTGGTGGGGGGCAGGGGGGGAGCAGGCTTCCCTATAGCCGGGGACCCGATGTGGGGCTTGATCCCAGAACCCTGGGATCTGATCTGAAGGCAGATGCTTAACGACTGAGCCACTCTGGCATCTCGAGGCTGCCAGAGATGGCTGCCAGTACTTCGGGGCCCACAATAGTAAAGTAAAGCAGCAACAAGACGCATGATCTCCCATTTCTGAGCTGAGATGGTAGGTCATTGCAGTGGGTAGAGAACAACATGGCCCAAGTCACTGTAGGAGCTCACAGAGCTTCATCATGGTCACCCCCAGGTTGTATATTTTCATGCCTTCGTAAATGCTTATATTTTAATTTACATTTACTTATCACTAACTTTCTGAACTTGGCAAGTTTAATCATTTCTCAGCACTTTGTTTATGTAGTTGGGTTTTCTGCATACATAGTCGCTTCATGTACAGATGTCTTTCTCAATTTTTCTATTGAATGTTAGAGTTTTTGCAGAGTGTAGCCACTGCAGAGGACATCCCATGTAGAGAGCAGACCATTCCAAGGGGGCAGGAAGGGCCCCAGGGGAAGATTTTCTCATGCACTTTCTAAATGGCAGTTTTCTAACATTCATGTCCTCAGTGAGGGGATGGTCAGGTCGGTCAGGCTGGTAGTGAAGTTGGGTTTTTTGAATTTGGGGACATTATTACTTGTTTGTTTTTTAAAGATTTTATTTCCTTATTTTAGAGCAGGTGAGCAGGGGTATGGCTGGGAGAGGCACAAGTAGAGCATGGAGCATGGATGCAGTGCTGGGATGGTGACCCGAGCCAAAACCAAGGGTCGGCCTCTAAACGGAGGGCACCATCCACGCCCCCTTCTTATTCGATATTTAACAAAATGTGCCTGGTGCAGGGATTTTTGCCTGGTGTGGGCTCTACAGGCTACGAGTGAGGAACAGTGAGTGGCACCCACAGGCCTTCAGCAAAGCGCTCTCCTGTGGGAGGAGGGTGTTCACTGAGGTGAGGGGGCCCCATATCAGACCACATGAGGATTTCTGTGTTTGTCCCTCACAGGTTTGGTGGCTGACCCAAGCACGCCCATTCCTGACCCCTTGGAAGCATTCAAATTGCTGTTTGCGTGATCACTGACCCTATGAGACTCCCAGGTCACCAACTCTGCAGAGCGTGACCCCACACTTACAGGATTTCCACTATACATTTCAATAACTCTGCCCCCCAAGGTTCTGTCCAAGGTTCTGTCAGAGCCCCCCATCCCTGGTGCTCACAGCTCCCACATCTCTGAACAGTTTAGATCCTGGATTCTAGTCTTCCCTTCTCTAGAGCCCCCGCAAGGCCCACAGGCCTGACCCCACAATGCCAGCCACACTTTTCCCAGCCCCCCCCCCCCCCCCCCCCCCCCCCCCCCCCCCCCCCCCCCCCCCCCCCCCCCCGCCGTGGGCGTGCTCTGTGGGCCTTTGCTGGACTGCTGAGCTGGTGCTTTCCACCTCCCGTGGGCTCTGAAACAGTCATCACACGCTCTGATCCCATAGTGGACACAACACCCTCAGCACACACAAACCCTAACACGAGCATGTGCACACATGAGATCTGATGACATGTGTCTGTTCTGACAGACACGCTGACCACACTCAGCAGACAAATGGCCAACCCCTCAAAGGCATACAAACCAGGGAAAAGGGAACAACTGTGTGCAGATCTTGGGAAGAGATCCCCTGGCCACACAGACAGGCAGTCTGGCTGCACGTGTGTCTGGATCTTGAGGCATTTCACACTTGGGCATGGACATGAATACCTGGGGCTTGGAGAGGAGAGGCTCAAGACTCCAGCCAAATGCTTTCCATTAACTTTGCTCTATAAAATACTGAACATTATAATTAAGTTTTTAATGCTTCAGCCATGCTCAGAACACTGCGGTGTAAGGATGAGCTCAGCCCACTCATGCCAAGTCAGGGTGATGGGGACAATCTAACGAGCCATGATGTCTAAAAGAATCCGAGAATCTAGCTTAAAAGAAAGGGAGGTTCTGTTCCTCCCAAAGTAAACTGTTAAGTTTTAAGATTCAGCCTATACTGCTCTCAAGAGATGGGAGGAGGGGGGCGGAAATCAATGTTCTTAAAAAAAAAAGTACCACACAATATGCAATCTTCCATGATTTGTTTGCATCTAAAATGGCACAATCAAAGCCTTCAAAAATCTAGCAGTCAGAACTAAGTCTTCCTATGAGAAGAAATCACTTTCCTTTCTACTCCTAGATCTTAGGGTCATCTTGTGCTCAGGGGGTGCGGGAGAGATCAATGAGACAGAGCAGGCAAATGGGCTGACCTCCCTCAGAGCCTGGCAACCTCATTCTTGGCAGAGAATAGGAGAGACCAGTGGATCCTCTTACTAGGCGTTTGATACAAACACCAGCAAGAAGAGTAATGGGAAAAATGCAGAAAGGGGCACCTGGATGTCTCAGTGGGTGAAGGCAGAGTCCAGATGATCAGTTAGAGGCTTTGTGCTCAGAACAGCCCTATTGCTCTTCAAACATGGATATAAGTGTTTTGTACATAAAGATATTAAAGCATTCTTTGCTTGAAAATATGTGAAGTAAAAGGATGTCAGTTTGCCACTAATGAGAGGATTTTGTGGGTCCAACCCATAGAAAGCAGCTGCAAATCCTGGTTAAAGTACACAGAACTTTGAGAACATTATTATGTCGATGCTTGAACGGGTGTTTGACGTCCAGGGCAGGAGCATTGTCTCGTCCTCCCCGGGGTTTCTGCTGGGGCAAACTGAAAATCAGCGGGAGGGAGAACCAGGAGAGAAGGGCAGCCTTTCTGGGCTTAGTGGGAATAAGGTGAAATGTCGTGCAAGCAAGGTATTGGGGCTTCTGCATCCTGGTAAGACAGAGGTGAGATGACAGTAGGAAATATTCCCTTAAAGGGTGTATTTATGGAAGTTGAGAGAGTTGTGGAGCCAGAAAGGATTCCCTGAACTGAGATACCTCACAGGAGGAAGCCCATGTGAGGTGGTAGGACCTGCAGGCGTTTCCACCCCTGCAGAACTTGCTCAGTGTAGATGCTGTCAGCCTGAGGGAGAAAGACTTCATGAGCGAGTGAAAACAGGCAGGTGGATGGGCACAGTCCCCTGGAACAGGACTGCAGGCTCTGAAGTGGGGGCAGCAAGAGAGGTGGCATAATACAGTCCCACAGCTTTGGGGGGATTGCTTCCAACTGCAGGAAGACATCTGCAATGACTATTTTAAGATTTTATTTATTTGAGAGAGTAAGAGAGAACACAAGCAGGGGGAGGAACAGACTCCCCGCTGAGCAGTGAGCCCCATGTGGGGCTCAATCCCAGGACCCTGGGATCATGACCTGAGCAGAAGGTAGATGCTTAACCCACTGAACCACCAGGCGCCCCTATTACTTTTGAAGTTTTGGTGGCAATACTGACTGTCCTCATGAAGGAAGATAACTGTTGCACCATCAGACTTTACTTGATCTGTTAATAATTTCTGATGATTTTTCATAAAATACCTTCTCCAACATGAATTATCTTATTTTCATAGAAGATTTTATCCTTCTGGTAATTTCGTTTTCACTTATTTCCTGTTTTAGCAGTTACCCTACACTAAATTTTCTTGTGGACACCAAGGCGATGTTTAGCCCAATGAGCATGTGTATTGGGTACAGATGTTGTGTTCCATGGAGTTTAATTATTTGTTTGATTAAAACACATTTCTGTAGAATTCTTCCAGTATAGTTTTTGCATAAACATGAGAATGTAGTTTTCATTTCTATTAATATGGTTGTTTTAATGAATACTGTAAATCTGAATCACACTCGCATTCTGACATAAAGGTCACTTGATCATGCTACAGTATTTACTGGTGCAATGCTTACTTGTATTTTGTGTATTTACTTGTATTTTACTTTTATTTACGTGTCATATTTGTCTGGCATGTAGTTTATGGGCCAGTTTATGGACCGGTCTATTCTCAACCTTGTATACACTCTATAAGAAGCGTTGGGAAAGACCGACTACAGCAATACTTGCAAACAGGTGAAGTGAATTGCTTTTTCAATTAGTTCATTAGCAGAGAGAGGCTCTCTCTTGGACTCTGTGAACTTTGTGGTGTGTGTGTTCCCTTCTATTAATTTCTGTTTCTTTGACATAGAACACAAATTCATCCTTTTACTATTCTGGAATAAGAACAATAAATCCAAGATGAATCTTTTTCTTTTAAAAGATTTTATTTATTTATCTGAGACAGCACAATCAGTGGGGGGGGGGGGGGGGGGGGGGGGGGGGGGGGGGGGGGGGGGGGGGGGAGAAGCAGGGAGCTGGACATGGGACTTGGTCCCAGGACCCCAGGATCATGACCTGAGCCAAAAGCAGATGCTCTACTGACTGAGCCACCCAGGTGCCCATGACGTAAGTTTTTGCGTACATTCTTAACTCTTGACACATTCTCCTAATGTTCTTCATGGGATCCTATTTCTCCATTCATCATTAAATGATGGAGCCACTTGGAAATTTGGATTTCAGCGTTAAGAACCCTCAGGGAAGGACAGCATTTCCTGAAATGTCTGTGCTTCTCTTCATCTGAGTCTTGTGATGAGGTCCTCCACAGATCGTTTTGCTGAGATCCCCTTGTGGGGAGAGATGGGGAAACCTGGAAAACATATTTCCAGCTCTGACAGTGCTCAGGGCCCTACTACCCCTCGTGCTTCTCACTCTCCTTCCAGCCCAAAGGTCTATGAACATGTCATTACCTGCTGTTGGGGGTTTCCTCAACAGCGAGCCCAGGCCCACATTCATGTTGGTTCTATCTGTCCAGCATTCCGTGGGACAGGAGTCTGGCAAGGGAGAACTTCTATAGCTAAGGTTCTTGCTTGTGCCACCACAGTACGTGACTGTAGGATTCACGTTCTCATTCTTGACTTGATGCTTTGCTGCTCTGACACCTGGCAACTCAGACCTCTCTCCCCCTGTCAGCTGAGCTCCTGCTGTGGGCTACGTGGACATATTGGGGAACGGTGACATGGGCTCCATGGTGGGGCTGTCAAAAAGGACGGCGAACCCTGTGGGCTGGCCCCCAGCAGACACAAGGGATGGAGACTCTGAGGACCTGGCAAGAACCCCCAGCAGAGGGATCAGAAATATGCAGTGACAGACATGGGTTGTGGGCACAGGGTTTGGACAGTGGAAGATATGGCGTGGCGATTCTGGAGAGCACACACGGCTGCCAGGCACAGGAGGTGAGGAGACAGGAGGACGTGGGACCCAAGTAGATCAGCGCTTAGGGGCAAATTTATAGACTTGCCTGGACATGTGGGAATAGGAGGACTGAAATCAGTCACCTCTGTGTCCTTCTCAGGAACTAAAAAAGGACACAAATGCTGGAAGGAGATGGAAGAAAATAATAAAGAGTATAACATAATGACATAGAAAAAGACAATCTAAAAATCGACCCAGGGAAACATTGTTATTGATGATAATACCAGTAGTAAACATGCCGAGGAAGAGAAACGGAGAGTCAGCTGGAGGGCCAAGGCTGGGTGGTGGAGACACCCTGTGGAGCCTGCAGACACCGGTCAGATGCTGATGAAGCCTTGTGACACATGCAGGATACGTTCTGCCCATCACCTCCCATGGCTCACTGCCTCTTCCCAGGCCTCAAGCCCATAGCACCCATGTAACCGTGCTGTGAGAAGGTATATGCTTGCCAAGTTCCAGATCTCAGGGAAAGCATTCTTTTTCCTTTTTTCCCTTTCACCATTAGGTGTCCTTTTAGCTTGAGGGTGTTTTTTTTTTTTTTTTTTTTTTTTTTTTTTTTTTTTTTTTTTTTGGTAGATGCACTTTTCAGATTAAAGGAATTCCCCTCCCTTCCTGGTCCATGTGGAGTATGCACCATGACTGGGTGCTGAAATGCTCCCTGGGCTTCTCTCACCTCTTGGGAGGGTCATAATTGATTTTCACTGTGTGTTAATGTGGTGAATCACTGCCATTTAAAAAGTACTGATTCAACTTTGACAAAGCAGGAAAGAATGTCCAATGGAAAAAAGACAGTCTCTTCAACAAATGGTGCTGGGCAAACTGGACAGCCACATGCAGAAAAATGAAAGTGGACATTCTCTTACACCACACACAAAAATAGACTCAAAATGGATGAAGGTCCGCAATGTGAGAAAGGAATCTATCAAAATCCTTGAGGAGAACACAGGCAGCAACCTCTGTGACCTCAACCGCAGCACCTTCTTCCTAGGAACGTCACGAAAAGCAAAAATGAACTACTGGGACTTCATCAAGATCAAAAGCTTTTGCACAGCAAAGGAATCAGTCAACAAAACCAAAAGACAACTGACAGAATGAGAGAAGATATTTGCAAACGACATATCAGATAACGGGCTAGTATCCAAAATCTAGAAAGAACTTATCAAACTCAACACCCAAAGGACAAAGAATCCAATCAAGAAATGGGCAGAAGACATGAACAGACATTTGTGCAAAGAGGACATCCAGATGGCCAACAGACACATGAAAAAGTGCTACATATCACTGGGCATCAGGGAGATATAAATTAAAACCACAGTGAGATCCCACCTCACACCAGTCAGAATGGCTAATATTAACAAGTTAGGAAATGACAGATGCTGGCGAGGATGCGGAGAAAGGGGAACCCTCCTACACTGCTGGTAGGAATGCAAGCTGGTGCAACCACTCTGGAAAACAGCAGGGAGTTTCCTCAAAACGTTGAAAATAGAGTTACCCTATGACCCAGCATCGCACTACTGGGTATTCACCTTAAAGATACAAATGAAGTGATCCAAAGGGGCACAAGTACTGGAAGGTTTATAGCAGCAATGTCCACAATAACCAAACTATGGAAAGAACCTAGATGTCCATCAACAGATGAATGGATCAAGAAGATGTGGTATATATACACAATGGAATACTATGCAGCCATCAAAAGAAATGAAATCTTGCCATTTGCAACGACATGGATGGAACTAGAGGTTATCATGCTTAGCGAAATGAGTCAAGCAGAGAAAGACAATTATCATATGATCTCCCTGATATGTGGAAGTTGAGAGGCAACATGGGAGGTTTGGGGGTTAGGGAAGGAAAAAATGAAACAAGATGGGATTGGGAGGGAGACAAACCATAAGAGACTCTTAATCTCAGAAGACAAACTGAGGGTGGCTGGGGGGAAGGGGGCGGAGATGGGATGGTGGGGCTATGGACACTGGGGAGGGCATGTGCTATGGTGAATGCTGTGGAGTGTGTAAGCCTGATGATTCACAGACCTGTGCCCCTGGGGCTAATAATACATGTTAATAAAAAATAAAAAGTTTAAAAAAAGTATTGATTCAAAAAAGAAGTACTGATTGATCCTTTCATTCATGGCAGGATCTCTACATTGTTTTAATGTCTTACCCTTTTTGTATATTGTTGAACACTTTTGCTTGTATGTGTGTGGGTATATATGTATATATAATGTATGTGCACATAATATACCTTTGCATTTTTTAAAAGAGATTTTATTTATTTGAGAGAGAGAGAGAGAGAGAGAGAGAAAGCATGAGAGGGGAGAAGGTCAGAGGAGAAGCAGACTGCCAATGGAGCTGGGAGCCCGATGCGGGACTTGATCCTGGGACTTGGGATCATGACCTGAGCCGAAGGCAGTCGCCCAACCAACTGAGCCACCCAGGTGCCCTGCCTTTTCATTTTAACATTTTTTTTTCTTTTACATATTAACATTTAAAATAAAATTTTTTTTTTCAGTTTTACTGTGGTATAATTAACATTGCAGTGGAATATACTTATAGAACATGATAATTTGATAGACATGTGCATACATATACATAGTGGTGGATTCCCACAGTCCAGTTAACCAACACATATATCACCAGTTGGAAATCCAAGTATGCCTTCAGACTTCCCCCAAAACCAAGCTACGAATAGGCGATCGTTGCCCAGAAGCCTTACCAATAACGTAGTTAGTGGTCACATATTTATACCTTCTATGTGTTACACATTGTATTTTTACAGCAAAGTAAGCCAGAGAAAAGAAATTATTGACATTAAGAAAACTGAAGGAAAATATACAGTGTGTTACTGTATTGAAAACAAGGCATGTGTAAGTGTCCTGTGCAATTTGTGTACATACATACATAATACACACGTGTGCATGTGCATGTTTGTGTGGTGTCTTCTCCCACAGCACCCAGTCAGGCCCACGCTTGTCTACACACCCAAGGGAGCATCGACCCTGGACCCTCTTCTCACAAGTCAGCTGCTGGAAAAGCAGCCCACCGTGAGATCCATGTGCCCTACAGGGTCTCCCATTAGAAGAGAGTGTCCCCTCATCCTCACAGGTCAGATCAGAGATGGCTGTCGTGCATCCGAGCACTCCGGCTGGGACTCTGCACTTATCATCACCTGCCTGGCAGATGGGCCCGAATGCTACCCCCGTGATGCTCCTTAGACTCATGACCTGAGCCTTGTCCTAATCCCTCAGGCCCCAATCAAGTGTCATAATACGAACTCAAAGCTGAACCCACAGACTGCCATGTGGACCCGGGCACGGGACTCCAAGCTCAGCCTCCAGGCATTGGGCAAGAGCTCCAACAGGTGCCCATCCAGACCCAGACCCAGTCCCTTCCAGATCACCCAGCAGAGGGCAGACACTGAATTTGGAGCCTGTCGAGACTCCACTTTCTGTGCATTGCAACTGGACTTGGACCCGAAGCAGCCCCATGGGACAGGATGCCAGCCAGGGTGCTGGGCACTGAGCTCATCCAGTGCTGTCTGTGCCCACCCTGGTCCTTGCCCTTCAGCCCCCAGCTGTGTTGTGGGCCACCCCTCAGAATGGTCGCCCCACATCAGACAGTGCAGGAGGGGGCTCCAGTCCCACGGCAGCTCTGGTTCCCTCCTCCACTGCAGAGCCCTCCGTTCCTCCAGACTGTCCCTCTGTCCCCTTGAGTGATGACCCCGTGCAGGAGGTAAGCTCACTCTTCGGTCTCATGGGACGTGGAGGTGACTGTTGCATCCACACAGGGAGAGGCAGGGAGCTGCTGTCCCAGGTCCAGCCTGTCTGCCCATGGGGAGTCCGCGATGGTGCATGACGCACATGTGCACGACGCACATGTGCACCCACAGCCTGTTTAGTTACGTAAATATAAACTGTATTGAACCTGGAACTTATTAAACTGGCATATCAACTATTTTTAAATTAATGACTTTTATTAAAAATGAGTCAAATTGTGTGAGTACGTTTTAAATTATAATGTAAATAGAATACTACAAAATTAACCTGCATTTGGTCTGTGAATAATTAAATTTTTTTAAAAAACATTTTTTCAAAAGATTTTATTTATTTATTTATTTGAGAGAGAGAGAGAGAGAGAGAGAGAGAGATCAAGTAGGCAGAGAGGCAGAGAGAGAGGGAGAGGCAGGCTCCCCATGGAGCAGAGAGCCCGAAGGGGCACTCAATCCCAGGAGCCTTAGATCATGACCGAAGGCAGAGGCTTAGCCACTGAGCCACCCAGGTGCCCAAATTATTTCAATATTAATAGAATTCTCCCAAATGTGATATATAGGTATGTTAACTTTTAAGCACTGAAGAACATTTTGTAAATTAGTTTTACTCAAGATTTATTTATCTGGGACGCCTGGGTGGCTCAGGTCATGATCCTCATGTCCTGGGATCTAGTCCCACATCAGGCGTCTTGCTCCATGGGGTGCCTGCTTCTCCCTCTGCCTCTGCCTGCCTGTGTTCTCTAACAAATAAAATCTTAAAAAAAAAATTTATTTATCTGGGAATAAAAAGGAGCTTGGTAGGGCCTGTGCCTATTTAAAAACACGGCCTCTGAGGCAGAATTCAGCCCCAGTGCATCAGGATATGCACAGAAACAATGTTCTGGAGCAGACCTTATGTGTATTAAATTCTGGAAGGCCCTGCACCCACACGGAGTCCTCTGTTTTCTCATACTGGAAGCAGTTGTTCAGGTTTTCTTTATTTTTATAGCAGGTGTTGAGTTTTAAAACATTTTTGATGTCTATGCTCAATGCCCAAGATGCCAGCTCTGTGTTGTCACCGTCGTGGTCGGTCTGACTGGAGCCTGTGTGTGCCCAAGGGTTTACATGGGGTCCACATGGTGGGAATGGGCAGCAGCATTTATGAACCATGGAGCTGGAGATGAGATCACTGTGCCTCATGCCGTCTACATCTTCTAACCTCGAAAAAATGGCAACTGTCACCTAGAACGGTGGGCCGGCTCTGTGTGTGTGTGTGTGGGGGGGGAGTTCCTTCCAAGGAGCACGTAGCGACTCCTCCCTCCCTCACTACACTTGCCTTAGCAGTGCTTCCTTTCCTCGATGGGATTTCGTCCCTCAAGTGCCAGCTGCCCCCTGCAGAGCAAGGAAAGGTCCACAGCTGGGCCAGTCCCTAGATCTTCTGTGACCAAGGAGATGCCCAGTGTCGTGCTCTCCCTGCCTGCAGAGATGACCCAACACCAACACACACACAGGTCGGTGCACAAGCTCTTGTTTATTCCCTGGTCGATCTTTCTCTCTCCTCCTGGGGGGAAGTTCTCTTGCCTTATATAGGGCATAACAGCCAATCACAGAGGCGTTCACGTGAACAGGAGGTATCGGGGGTAGGCAGTGGTGGCATGCGGTGTTCATGTGACAGCACGAGGTCACGTGTGGCCAGGGCGGATGTTTTTCAGGCTGTCCGTGCTGCTCCGGCTATGTAGCCCGCGCCATCTTAGGGGCGCGACCCCGACAGCCCAGTCTCCATGCTGTCGGGTCACAGGCTGTTTGTACTAGCCCTGGCCTCATGGTCCAAATCCTGCCAGCTGCAGTGGCAGGTCATGATGGCCACTTCCTCTAGCATGGCTCTGCATTTCTGGCAATACGGAGAGGGTCTGGAGAAGCACAGAAAATTCCTCTCCCTTCTGGATCTTTTAACAACGAAGGGAGTGAAAGAATTTTAGACTCAAACTCAAACAGCCATTAGAACATGGGGTTGGGGGCGAGGAGTGGGCTACGGCTTGCTGGATGTGCAGACCCGGAGAGCGGGTCAGGAGGCGTGAAGGCGCTGAGCAGCACCAGGGCTCAGCGTCCCTCCAGAGCACTTGCACTCAAGTGTCCGACAGTTGTGTCTCACAGCGCCCGCGGGGCCCAACAGGAAATCCGCACTGAGAATCATTTAGCTAAATGCTGCCGCTTCAACCGTAACCTGCTTACAGATGTCCTGGAGAGCCGGGTCTCCGCCCCAGGAAATGACAATTCAAGAAGTGTGGGATGGAACCATGAAATTCCACCTTAAAAAGAAAAAAAAGATTTCATTTATTCATGAGACCGAGAGGCAGAGGCAGAAGCAGGCTCCCCAGTCCGTCGCAGGACCCCGGCATCATGACCTGAGCTGAAAGCAGCGGCCCAACCCACTGAGCCACGCAGGCGCCCCTGCTTTTTTCTTTTCTTTTCTTTTGCATTGGAGGGAGGCCCCCTCTTCACCCCGGCCACCGGAGTGGCCCTCCCCGACTGCTGTCTAAGCACGGTGCGGGCCGGGCTGCAGTTCTTCCGGCGCGAGCTCTTCGGCCGGCCTGGAGGTTCTCTGGGACTGTGACCACCGACCCCCGCCAGTGCGCAGGCCGTCCGGCCGCCCAGCAGTGCCGCGGCCCCAACGGCAGGTTAGGAGCGGACGCGTCTGCGGCCCCGGGGAACCCGGGGGGCCTGGGGCGAAGGCGGGCTGGAGGCCGGCGGGGTGGCCCGACGTGGGCCCCGACCTGCAGTCAGGAGAAGCGTGCGCGAAGCCAGCTTCGGTCGGGGGCTCTGGGAACACGCGGCCTGGAGCCCCGAGGGCCAGCGGACCTCGGACCTTCCTGCGCCGGCTCCGGTCCGCGCGGGGTCCCGTCCTGCAGGCCTGCGGCGGCCGCGGCTCGCCGCTGTCCCGTCCCCTCGCTCCAGGGACCGCGAACCTCCCCAGGTCAAGCCCAGCGTCGTCGACCGGCTGGAAACGGAGGCGGACCTCGCACGTGCGGAAACCGGTCCCCACGGCCCGAGGGCGCCCGCTTGGAAACGGCCTTTATGGGACGCCGGCGGCAGGCGGGGCCCGGTCCCAGCTCGGGGGCCACCTCGGGGCGCTGGGGCCGCGTGCGGCTCGGGGGTCGCGCCTCCGCCCCGCAGCCCCGCCGCCCGCACACCGCGGCCCGCCCTCCCGCCGCACTCGCAGCGCTGTCCCGCGGCTGGGAAGGAAACCTCCGGCGCGGAGGGCGGCCCTGCTTCTCGCCCGACCCTCACGACCCCGCGGCGCGCGCAGGACCGACGCCGTCCCGCACCCCGCGGCGCACGCGGCCGGCGGCCGGAAGTGGTGGCGCGACGCCCCGGCCCCGCCCACCTCGGGCCCCGCCTCCGCGCGACCCGGAAGCGCTGTCGGAAGCGCCGCCCCCGCCCGCGAGCCGCAGATTCCGGCGGGTGCTGAGCCGCGCTGCGCGGCCGGGGTGCGCCCGGGTCTTGCCCCAGAGCCCGGAGCTGGGAGGGGAGGCCGGCCCTGCCCGGGACACCCCCTGCCCTCCGTCCGGAGGCCCCGCGGGCTGTGCCTGCCAGGCTGTGTGTACGTTCCGCCGGGCAGCGCTTCCCTCCGGGACCGTCCGGATGCGGTCCCTGCGAGGGCCCCGGTGGGCGCGGGGCGGGAATGGTTCCGTGTGCACCTGCGGGAGGGGTGCAGGGGGGGACGGTTCCGTGTGCAC
>NC_081574.1:233446-249084 GCF_022355385.1 Mustela nigripes | reverse complement strand
CGGTTCCGTGTGCACCTGCGGGAGGGGTGCAGAGCGCGGTCGGTTCCGTGTGCACCTGCGGGAGGGGTGCAGAGCGCGGTCGGTTCCGTGTGCACCTGCGGGAGGGGTGCAGAGCGGGGTACGGGGCGCGGCTCCGGGTACAGGTGGCGGGTGCAGAAGAGGACAGCCAGAAAGGGGCTCAGCGCACAGACGGAGGAGGGGCAGGTGCGAGAAGTGCAGACACCGGAGTCCCGTAGTGTGTGTTGTCTTCTCCCTGTATAGTGTCGTACTCGGATCATGAAGACTCAGTAGTTTTCTACTCTTGGCTGTATTCTGAAAATATTCTTTGGAACTGAATAATTTTCCCTGTTTCAGTGTACATTTGTTAAGGAGATTTTTTTTTTTTTTTTTACCTTGGGAGCAGCAAAGTTTAACCAGTTTGTGTAGTAATGGATTTTCTTTATGTGATCTTTTAACTTTGTGGGCTGTAAAGTCAGGTTTTGACTAGGTGTGGGCTCCCTTTATCCCTCTCCGTGAAGGTTCAGGGGCGCGCTGAGTGGTAACGCGTGTTTGGTCGGGACAAAGCCCAGGGTGATGAACACACCACATAGAGCTCTTCGCACACGCGGCCATCCTTCATGGTTTCCAGTACTGGTAGCTGGTTCTTAACTTCCTGTTTCCTGAGAGTCTAATGTGGTGTTTGAGAAAAGTGCACTGCTCGAGATCATTGACGAAAACCGTGGTAGAGAAGTTGCTGAGGAGTATGAAATCTGGCCTGTGATCTTTGCAGGTGGGGTGGGAAGGGGAAGCCTGTCCCCTGAGGGTGCTGGTGGTTGCAGCCCGCCGGCCTCTGCTGACCTCCGTGCCTGTCCCCGCGCATGAACGGGGTTCCAGGGCGGTGGGCAGGTGAGAACCGAGACTGTTTACGCGAAGCACAGACCATAGGGGTCTCTTCCAAGGAGAGGGGCACCCGCGATGTGTCGTGAGCTTAGGGAAGGAAAAGAAGAATGCGGAGGGAGTTAAGGAACCAGGAGTGGGCGGGATACTGGGAAGTTCCAGAGGAGAACCGAGCCTCTGCCCACCTTCCGGGAGATCAGTGCCCTGCAGGCACTAGCCGCGTCTTCAGCGTCTGATGTCAGTCACATACCCACTGCTGCCGAGTGAGTGTGGCTTTCCCTAGGATACGAAGACTTTCTGAAGAAACAGAAAAACCGAACTCTGGGTCTCCGTGTTCAAGTTTATTGTCACTGTGAGTTCTGAAGTAAAGATCCATGGCAGCCGAACTCTCCGCTTCAAAGGGGAAAAACACTGCATTGATTCTGTAAAAATCTATTAGGAACCGAAAGAAGAAAAGGAAGATCCACGCACAGATGAGGGCAGGAGTAAGCAGTAAAGGAGCCCGAGGCCGAGTCACATCTACTCGGGGACTTAGAACACCCAGCCTCGGCGGCTGGTGAAGCCCCGTGGAGACAGCCCGGCTGCAGTCCCGAAGGAGAGGTCTGGGCAGCGCGCCCTCCCCTCAGGAGGGACTTCCCACTGAGCATCCCCACAGGGGCTGTGGTTCTAGGGCAGATGACGGGGTCTGGAGTTAGACATTGGTCTGCCTCTGCGCAGTCTGGAGTGAGCTGCATTTTGTGTTACCACGTCTCTGCCTCTTCCAGGAGCCCGGGCTGTGTGTGTTTGCCTCGTCCCAGGGTCCGTTCCGGGGGCCCGGCCCAGCCTGGAGCAGGAGGGGGTGGGAGGCAAGGCTTCCAGCTCTTGGCGTCCAGACCAGAAGGACCCGTTCTGACCTGGAGGCCAGTTGAGGGCCACTAGCCAGGCTCCCGAGGTCACTCCTGCTGCACGAGTCTCACACACAACACTGTTGAGCCTGCCTGCGTTCGTGGGGGTCGGGGGGAAGGTTATGTGGGTCAAATCCCAGAAACCTCCAGCCACACAGCACAGTGCTGGAGTTTCTGTGGGTGGTGTCCCCGTGTTTCAGTAGAAAGAGGACTCCTGATGTATATGGCTGTGGCACAGGAAGGTACATTGATTCCAAGCTCTGAAAGGCATAGTCTCAACACTCAGGAGTGAGCTGCCTTGGAAGGAAGCTCAGACAGGAAGACGAGGAGTCAGGAATCCGTCTTCCTTAGAAGAAGAGTTACTCTGTCGGTTGTTATGTCCTCTCCCTCCTGAAATGCGATTTTATTTTTTTTATTTTTATTTTTTTTTAAAGATTTTATTTATTTATTTGAGAGAGAGATAGTGAGAGAGAGCATGAGTGAGAAGGTCAGAGGGAGAAGCAGACTCCCCATGCAGCTGGGAGCCCGATGTGGGACTCGATCCCGGGACTCCGGGATCATGACCTGAGCCGAAGGCAGTCGTCCAACCAACGGAGCCACCCAGGCGTCCCCTGAAATGCGATTTTAGATTGACTAATGTTCAGCTCTCAACTGTCCTACCTAACACGTGCTCACTGTCCCTCACGGTGTTTTCTGAGTCCTCTTCCATCTCTAGATAGATCCCATCTATGAACCACAGACATCAAACTTGTGAAGCATTTCCATTTGGGGTTGAGTCTTTGGACTTCATGTGCAGGTAGGGATTGGAGATGGGGTGAGTACTACGGTTTCAGTGAGGTAGGGTAGCAGGGGTTTCCTGGGGACCAAAGCAGGATGCCCTGTCAATTCTCTCTGGGTAAGGACTAGTTAATGTGCAGGAATCACTGGAAAATCCTGGAAAATAAGGTTGGTAATGGAAAATTTGATCTCCCTGACTTCATAATGCATTCCAGCCCTACAAAGTGAGCCTGTGTGGATCTGGCCTCAAAATATTAGTTACTTGGAATAAAGTGGGAGAAAGTAGAAATCTACATGATGGGATGGGTTTTACTCTACAACTGCTTTTTAAAAAGGAGATTAGGGGTGTCTGGGTGGTTCATTCGGTGATCTTAGGGTCCTGATTTCGAGGCCCGCATTGGGCTCCTTACTTTGTGGAGAATCTGCGTCTCCTTCTCCCTTACCCACTCTGCTTGCTTGTGTTCTCTATCTTTCCCACCAGTATTTTTCTTTAAGGTTTTATTTATTTAACAGAGATCACAAGTGGGCAGAGAGGCAGGCAGAGAGAGAGGGGGAAGTAGTCTCCCTGCTGAGCAGAGAACCTGATGGGGGCTCGATCCCAGCACCCTGGGATCATGACCTGAGCCGAAGGCAATGCCCAATGATGGAGCGCGGCAGGCACCCCTGTATGTGTCTTTAAAGCTGAAGTGTGTCTTCTGATGGTGTTGTTTGTTTGGGTATTGCTTTTAGTGCAACTACCCACTCTGCCTTTCTGTTACAGAATTTAGTCCGCCCACATCTTTGGTAACTGCTGGACCGGTTTCCTGATGCCATCTCACTTGTTCTCTTCTAGATAAGAGAACGGTCTGTGGGTGTTGATGGTTTTCTGTAGTGCTGTGCTTTGATCCTCTTTGTATCTTCTGTGTGTCAACTGTTGCTCTGTGGTCACTGGAGACTTCCATAAAACATCTAGATGTGACAGTCTAATGTAAGCTGATAAGCAACTTTACTCCTCTTATGTTTTACATTTTTGATGTTTTTCACATTGTGTCTTTTAAAAATTATGGTAGCCATAGTTATTCTCAGTACTTTTCTCTCTCAGTCTTGCTGCTGGAAGTAAGTGGTTAATATCACCATAAAATAGGATTGCAGTATTCTGAATTTAGCTATATAACTATATTAAATGCTTATTTTGTTATTTATAAAAAAGATTTGTTATGTATTTGTCCGAGAGAGTGAGAGTGAGCACAGGCAGGCAGAGGGAGAGTAAGAAACACTCCTCGATGAGCAGAGAGCCCGATGCGGGGCTCCATTCCAGCACCCTGTGATCATGACCTGAGCTGAAGGCAGAGGCTTAACCGACCAAGCCACCCATGCACACTTATGTTCTTTAAAATCTTGTATTTGCTGTATCGTTTCTCATACCTTTTCTATGTGTGGTCCTGCTCCAAACTCAGGTCTCCTCTTGGGGGGTGTGGAATTCCTGATTGCAGGCCTTCTCTTAATGCTGCAAGGCTGGGCCAGCTGCTGACAGCCTTCTTTTTGCTTTCCCTAGTGTGCTGCCAAGTGCTCCTGTTTGACTCCCATTCCTACAGAGTGGGGCCAGTGCTGTCTGCATGCTCTAGCCAGCTGCAGGGCCTCAGTCTGGATGCAGTTGGGAGTGCACTCAGGGAGCTGAGCGCCAGGTTTGGAGATGTGTAGGTGATGTGCACTGAGCACTGGGGGGTGTAGTCTGCAGTGGAGTTAGTAGGAGCCACGTCTTTGATACCCTGTAAGACCTTTACGTGCTCTTTTCACAGGATTCCCAGCCCCAGCTTATGTAGCTCACCCCGGTATTGTAGGGAGTGCAGAAAAGACCTGGGTTTCTTTGGCTAGAGGTCACTCACTCAGATGCTCTCCCTTTCCCTGTGGGAAAGAATGTGGGCCAGAATGCTTTCTCATGGCACCAAGGCGCGCCCTTTTTGGGGAATGGGGATCTAGGTAAAGTGAGACTGTTACTCTTACCCAAAAAGAGGTAATGCACCTGGTCTTCAGCGATCTTCCACTTGCTCCAGCCCTGTGCTGGACCTTCATCAGAAGGCAGTCCCACTGGTTTGTATGGTTGACATAATGGGGGTTTGACATAAACACAGTCCCAAGAAACTAAATTAGGAAAGTGCAGATAACCAAACCACGTTCCCATGAGAAGGTATCAGACTTTTAATGTGATTCCAACTTGTAAACTGTGGAGATTTTTTTTCTTATATAAATAGTTAACTGTTTTTAAAATTCTAACAAATATATTATGCATTAAACCTAGAGATAAATCATTCTTTGGTCTGAAGTATGTCCAGGTGAATTATTTCTGTTTTGGCCCTGAATAGCTTGCATTGTACCAACTAACTAGTGGCAGCAGTGAACCCTTCGTGAAGGATGCAAGCAACTGCCCAGCGGCACCACAGTGTAGCCTCTCTGGGTGACATGACATGACATGACCTGAGGAGAGGGAAGCCCGCCGATGTGGTCATCATATTCACACCGGTTTCTTCTACTGAAGCACCTGGAAATGAACACCACAGAAGGACAGTCCAGAGAAGTAGGCAGCTTGTCCTGACTCAAACAAAATCAACTGGAAATTGGTTCAAGTGAAATACTGAGGCTTCTGCTTCCAGATAAGTTGTTGAGTAGAGACAAGACAGATAACAGGAAATTAAAGATTCAATCAAATAAAAATTGTACTGTTTTAAATTCAGAGATTTGTGAAATCAGAGAGGACTGTAAGAACCATGAAGAGACCATCCAATTTCCACAAGTCTGGGAATTTGCTTTGTATAGACACTGAAAATCATGGGCACAAAACCACTATGAGGAAATAGCAAGTAGATGGAGATAGGCTGATAGAAATACAGAGACTCTCCAACCCTGGGATCCTTTTCCCCATAGGTTGTTAGGTGAGGATAAGGAGGAAAAGCATTTTGTCTTCTCAGTTTATAGTACTTTGGGAGTTGTCTTCATAAATCTAGAGGAACAACCTGGAAGACATTAATGTCTTGAGTGAAATCAAAACTGCTGCCTAGCCCGAGCATATTTCAGCTCCTGGATGGAAGAAGTGATGTTTCCTCACTTGAAGAGAATAATAAACTCATCTGGGTAAAACCACATCAATGTAAGTCTCCTCCTCTTTTTAAGACAATGTGCAGAGTTAAAAAATACAAAAACATCTTTGCAAAGCAGCAGTAAAGGTGATGGAACAAATTCTCATGTATCTTTGGAGTTAGGAGGAAAATGTGTAATATTACTATACAAAAAAGAAGTTATAAGAAACACAGGAAGATGGAGAAACTCAATAGTTCTAGGTTTGGGAAGCACTATTCTGTTGGTGATGTTCACAGGTCACTTTAAGACTTTAAACACAGCAAGCAAATTAGGGTGAGGAAACACCGATAAACACAACAATGATTTCTTCAAACCAAAGGAGACAGTTGAAACGGATTGAAAAGGGCATTGCATCCTCACTCATACTGGTATAAATTAATTATAAGCATCTGTATTCTCTTTTTTGCCATGTGTGAACAAGGACGCCCAAGCACGTTCAAGTGAGTAGGATCAGCGACTTGGCCTGTTACCTGGTGTCTCCCGTCTTTCTGCATTTGCCTTTTGTGGGGCAACCTGGGATGCAGAGGTCTCCTCAGTTGGGTGTCTTGTGCATTTGTGGCTGCTATGATGGGGAAAAGGGCAAGGCAGGCTTGTCTCTTCTGCTGCTGCTTTCAGCTATGCCAAACTGGTGTTTGCCATTAGTAGAGGGAGTGCTTTGTCACTACAGACATTACTGTTAGGTCAGGTAATTTAGGCTTTCTGCACACAGGATACTCCAAATGTCCTCAATCCTTATGTCCTAGTTCTCATGGAACACAGCCCTTTGGCAACAAAATTCTCCGGTCTTCCTAGGAATGTCCCCCCCCCCCCCCTTATTGGTTTTAGCAGACTTCTGCATGCCAGATGTGTTGCTGAATGAATGAGTGCATGGTGATTACAGGTCTAGAGACTCTGCTGCACAATTTGCTTATTTAAAGGATGAAGGAAAGTATTTCTGCATTAATTACAGACCTGTTTTCTCTGACATGCCACTTCTCCATTTTGTTCGACAGAACTGTGGGTGACAATCCTTCCATACTCCATTTATATTCTTCCATGTCAGTCCATTCTGTGAAGGTTTGGTCACACAGGTGTGACCCACATGCAGATTCTCTTCACTTGGGATTACCTTCAGTTGAGTAAAGTAGTAAGGATGGAAAAATGCTCTCCCACACCGATTATAAACCTAGTGTTTCTTGAGTGTTTGAGCCCTCAAGAGTGTTTATAGTTTGAAGCTATAGGTGGTGAATCGTCTACACTGATTATTTTTACATGTATTTTCTCATGTTGTCTAAGGTTAAAATATTTACTGAAGGCTTTCCCACATACATAACATTTATATGGTTTCTCTCCAGTGTGGATTCTCTTATGCAATCTAAAATTATAGCTTCTGTTGAAGGCTTTTCCACATACACTGCATTTGTATGGTTTCTCACCGGTGTGAGTTCTCTCATGTCGTCTAAGGACAGAAGAGTGATTGAAAGCTTTCCCACACAGGGGACATTTGTATGGTTTTTCTCCAGTGTGAGTTCTCTCATGTCTTTTAAGGACAGAAGAATCAGTAAAGGCTTTCCAACAGAGGTGACATTCATACGGTTTCTCTCCAGTGTGGGTTCTCTCATGTCGTCTGAGGACGGAAGATTCAGTGAAAGCTTTCCCACATAGATGACATTCGTAGGGTTTCTCTCCAGTGTGAGTTCTCTCGTGTTTTCTAAGGTGAGAACAGTGAGTGAATGCCTTTCCACAGAGATGACACTCATACGGTTTCTCTCCATTATGAGTTCGCTCATGTTGTCTAAGGTACGAAGTTTTACTGAATGTCTTCCCACATAGATGGCATCCATATGGTTTCTCTCCAAAGTGAGTTCTTTCATGTTTGTTAAGGTGAGAACAGTGAGTGAAGGCTTTCCCACACAGATGGCATTCATGGGGTTTTTTCCTTGTGTGAATCATCTCGTGTCGCCGAAGGTTATAACTCTTACTGAAGGCTTTCCCACACAGATGACATCCATATGATTTCTCTCCAGTGTGAATTCTCTCATGTTTTCTAAGGTCAGAACAATGAGTGAAGGCCTTCCCACACAGATGACATCCATGTGGTTTCACTCCAGTGTGAATCATCTCATGTCGCCTCAGGTTAGAACTTTTTCCAAAGGCTTTCCCACATTCATGACATTCAAATGTTTTCTCTCCATTCTGAGTAGTACTGGTTTGTCTATGGGCAGAGCTTTGAATACAGGCATTCCCACGCTGAAGACATTCATGTGATTTACTTGTAGTGTGACTCTGCTTACGTGTATTAAATGATGGGGAACAACTGCTGTCTTTTCCACATTCTTTGCTGATACAGGGATTCTTTCCCATTTTAGGTACCACATATTGAGTCCATGTTAGTATTTCAGTTAAATTTTCTCCAAAATCATTGCATTCAAAAGGATTCTCCAGAGTGTGAGATCTCTGTTATTCAAAAGGAAATGAGAAACTGTTGAAAAAGTTCCTCAAATTTATTCCTTCCTTCCTTCGTCTACATATAAATTCTATAGTCATCATTCAGGGACAGAGTCCTACAACACTGTCTACATTAGTTACATAAACATATATGTATGCCTCTCCAGCAAGCACAGAAATTTTCTTTTTTTTAGCAGCCCAAATGCAGAGATATCTGATTAAAGACAATGTTTCAAAACAATACTGTGTTTCAAATGTTAGGTATGTAAGTTATGACCATGTAGCTGTTTACGAGACCTCAGGTTATGGTTTTGACTTCAGATTAATTTCTTCCCTAAAATAAAACTAACCAAAACTTCTTGCTGTGAAAACCCTTGATTCCAGCTTAAATTATGATTGGTTAATGGTGCCCAATTCCTCCCTTATTCAATACCCACATTTCTCAAAGCACAGGTTCATCCCCTTGAGGCTTACCATTGCACTGACTAATGCTGTGTCCTTCTTGCAGACATGTTGCATGAGTATCATTTCTTGTTTTTTAAGATCATCTTCCCTATCTGAAATGATTGGGGAAAAAATTGCAATGATGACACTGACAGAATTAAGATGCTGAAGACACTAAATGCTCATGGAATATGTTTTGAATACTGACACAGAGATGGGAAAGAAAGTCAAATTAAGGAATACCATAAGGAGAAGAAACACATAGGACATCAACAGTTGACATTTTCAGGACTGAAAGATGAGAAAAGTAGGATGGAGACGGCAAGCTGGGGAGGAAAAGAGAGGGAAAATCTTCACATAAGAAAATCATGGAAAGGGACATTTGGTGTATTTTAACTTCAATAGTACGTAATTATTACCTTCCCAAAGACGGAACAGAAATTGACACCTGTTAAATATAATGACAATATCTAAAAATATTTCCCCCTATCATATTATCTATCTTTTTAAAAAGCAGCTAAGTTTTATCTGATGATTCTTAGGGCCTACTCACTCACTTAGTAGCTCTTAAGGTAGCTCACCCAGACTCTGGCATTGCAGCAAACCTAGCCCTTTTGAAAGGTGCTCTCCTGGTTCCAAGTGGGAAATCGTTTCAGATTTGTAGAGCTGTCTGCCTGTTCATAGAAAAAAGAGAATTGAATTTTGACTTCTGTGTAGGACATGGCATGATCATCAATGTAGGGCCAACTAATGGGAAAGAATGAGGTAACCTCTGAGAGTCCTCTCTGGTAAGAGTATGTTGAAAACAGCATAGGTAGTCCTTCACCAACAGAAGGTTAACTCCTGATCTTTCCCAAAGACTTTAATGACCTGTCATTATTGATGCCTAAGTTCAGAGAACAACTGTGCAATCTTCAATATTTTAACACAGTGAGAAGATGTAAGTTCTCACAGTGTTTGAGAATTATATCCTAAATGAACCCAATAAATAAAACTCCACCAGAAAAATCTAGATTCTGCATGGAAAACCACCTGTTTTTTTTTCCTTAAGATTTATTTATTTTAGAGAGACCCAGTGTGGGGAGGGGAAAAGGGCGAGAGAAACTTAAGCAGATTCTGCACTGAGCATGGAGCCACTTTATTGTTCAATTCCACGACTCTGAGCTCATGACCTGACCTGAAACAGAGTTGGACACTTAACCAGCTGTGCTACCCAGGTGCTCCTGGGTTTTTTTTTTTTTTTAATACCATGGTCTGATCAGTCCCCACCAGAAATTTTTTTTTTTTTTAAAGTCAATGTATTCACTTACCAATTCAAAAATAATGAATTCCCACCACTGTTTGGGTGTTGTAGAGATTGAGCAGCAAGAAAGACATGAAACTGTGTGAAGAAAATTACATTCTAGTGGGATGACAAATCAAAGTACAATGTGAAGATTGTTGTGAGTTGTAAGAAGGACAGTTTTCAGTGAGAAATGAGGAGTCTTAGCCACAAAGCTGTTGAGTGAATGAGTGACTAGAAATATACATACATAGTAACACTAAGAGACTCACCAATTGAGACCAGGTGACTGATGTTCTCCAGCATCACATCTCTGAAGAGTTTTCTCTGGGACCTGTCCAGCAGGGTCCACTCTTCCTGAGTAAAGTCTACAGCTACATCATCAAACGTCACTGATTCCTAGAAGATTATGGATGTTTTCAGACAGGACCATCCCTGCCAATATTCAGGGGCAGATGGTTCAGACAACGGCACTAAGGAAGTGGGGGCTGTACGTACAGAAAGCTCAAACAGAATGCTGGGTTCAGTCATCTTCAGTGCACACCTGGACATCTGACTTTCACATATACCCAGACACATTCATAATACATACATTTCATTACAGAGATATAGAATGAGGTGTGATCTAACCTGTGGGTTTTGCAATAAACTTGTAAGTGAGACTTCCAGATCATGAGTATAATAGTCTCTCTGGAACACTATTAAAACTAAAACACTATTTTCCACCAATTTCAAGTAAATCTATGGACTCATGACACAACCTGCCACTTTTAAAGTACTTTGACAATATTATTCCCCTATACAATCTCAGTTTCATCATCTATGATGATCATCTTTTATGAGTTCTTAAAGATTCAATGACTTAGTAAATGCTAACAGCAAACATTTAAATGCAACTTCTAGTTTTACTATCCATTAACTACCAGAGTATTGAAACAGTGTCCATAATTCTGTAAAACTGAACAGAATCCACACAGGATATGAAATCAGCAGCACATCCTTTAATCTTCACATAACAGGTATTTATTATAAAGCATAAAGATAAATGGTTCATTATAAAGCATAAGGACAAATGGTTCATAAGCGTGAGCCAGAGGCTGAGACTTCCCTAAGGAAGGATAGTAGTGTCTGGACCCCTCCTATTGCCTGAGGCCCTCCAGGGATCTGTCATCATCATGCTTTTCTTTATCTCATCTCTTGGTTCACGTATGCTTAAAGCCACTTTACTGTTTCTGTCTCTTCAGCTCATCGAAAATTCCCAGGGGTCCTTGGGTTTCATTTTACCTCCTACACTCCTTTTCCTGAATCACACTCAAAGTTAAGAAAACAATATTCCCTATACATTGTTTCCAGTTACCAAATTTGAACTAAGGGAAATTATAAAGAGGGGGAAAAAATCAGGATTTGGGACAAAGGAAGTAATGACTTTTAGTTTTCTCTTGTATAAGTTTCAAAAAGTACAAACACATCCTATCAGACTTTTAAGAGGTTTAAATCGGGGGAAAGGGAGGACTCCTCCTTGGCTTCTCCGGCATGACCGTCACTCATCCCTCAGTATTGATCAGCAACAACCTCCCCACCCCCGCACATATAATACTGCAGTGACAGAGCTCACATGTGGGAACATCTGCCTTTCTACTGGACTGTAAAGTTATGCTCCTTTTTCATCTCTATCACCTGTACTGACCTGAATCCTAAGCCCACTACAGTTAATAAAATGGTTATAAGTGCATTTTTGGTGCCAACTAGGGCATGGGATGGCTATGAAGAAAAACTTCTCTCATGTCTCCTGAAAATGCAGGGCATTAACTGAACCTGAGATATCTCAGCGTAACATTGGGAAAGAGATTACCACATGATGAGTCCCTGACCAAACATGACCATTCCACAGTTCTTGGAAAGCTTGAAAAACTTGAGTGTACTTAGAACATGAATGCCTGTGTGATTTATGTCCACATGATGGCAACAGACACGCTATTTCAGTAGGAAGAATAACTCCCTACTCACTTGTGAGTCCATTCTTAGTAGCTCAGTTGCCAAGTGTCTTCTGGGTTTTCACTCATACACAGTCTCTCAGCAACAGGAGGCAAAGCTGAGGAATAAGAAAGGAGCCAATTAAACTATAGCTGCCCACAGTGTCCATACACATTTGTTACGAAGACCACTCCACTTGGAAGTAATCCCCAGCAGACCAGACAGAAACATGCAATGTGCTCCAAAGGAAACAGGGAGAAGAGGTCAGCTCTCCAAAGGTAAGGCTCTACTACTGCTTGGAGAAACGAAAGCAATACTCTCAATTTAGGAAGAATGTGAAGAGCCAGTTCCCTCCAATTCCAATTCCAGGATTTCTTGCACCTGCCACATGCGGAAGCATTGTGAAATTTCCCAGACTTAGGCATTCGCTTGTTTATTAGCAGTTTCCCTAACTCCTCAGCTCTCTGGTGTCTCAACTCCATCCCTATACTTCCCTGTCCAGCCCTCTGGATACACATATCATCCATCATTGTCTCCACCAACACTGGCCTTTAGATTTGTTCTGACTGGGTTTTTGGTTATGAAGCAAGATGGTTAAGTTTGAATTCTATGGGGGTGACTGGGTCCTCAGTCGGTTGGGCATCTGACTTTGGCTCAGGTCATCATTCCAGTGTCCTGGGATCAAACCCCACATCACCTCCCTACTCAGTGGGGAGTCTGCTCCTCCCCCAGCTCATGCTCTCTTTAATGAATAAATAATCTTAAAAAAATGCATTTAATGGTAAGATTAGCCAGTTAAGTGACTTACTTCATTTTGAGGGTCAAAGGCACCCACCTTACAAATTTACCCCTTAAAATTCCCTGCATCAGAAAATTGCAGGAATATGTGGGTTACAGCAGAACTCATGTCTAATAATCTTTATGGGGTAGTACTTCCAGAAATTAAAGAATGAGAGGATTTTAGGAGGACGTTATTTACTCCAGCTGAAGTTTTAGAAAATTGTTCACTGAAATCTGCATTAGCTGAAACTTCCCTGAATTTCGATGTTTGATTTTGGGTATTTGTCTGTGAAAGCATTTATAGATTTTAACTCCTCCCCTAAAACACACATAGGAAGTAAGTGTATTTCATGGACAAGTAATAACGAGTCATAAATAGAAGCAGGTTTAACTTACCCATTTGTATCTCATGTCAAGAAAAGATAAAGTTTTATTTTATGTGATTCTGTGCTTGGGAGATAAACATAATTTGTTTCTTCCTCAAAAGAATTCTGCTAATAATTATGGTCCTGAATCACCATCATCATCATCTTTCTCCTAGTTTGGAAAATGTACCACTCAGGATTTTGAATAAACTGTGGGGAGGAAATCAGCATGTGGACTAGGTGGTTCTCTGTGGTCTACTAAAGCACCAGGGAAGAGGGATGATAAACTTGCAGATGGAGAGGAACAAGTGTCTGCCCTGTGCTTCACAATGCCCGATTCCTGCTGAAGCCCACCTGTCACCTGGCATTCAGGGGAATGGGAGTCTGTGTGACCCTCCCTTTCAAGTTACAATCCTTGCAGTCTCTTGCGGTATAGGCTGCATACAGGATTACCAAGGGAGGATGTGGAGTTCTCCTGTCTCTGTGCTCCCAGGCTCTCTCCCATCTATTAACACTCACTGCACATTATCCTCCCATCTCAAAACCAAGGGTTACCTCCCCGTTGGAAAGATGTTTGTTCTTTGCTTATTTTAAAATTTCTTGGTCTTTCCTTTCCCAAAGGTCTTGTGCTTTGTGTGTGGGTGTTTTGGGCTAGGCAGAGATGACAGAAGGAGAGGCCTGGGGAGAATAAACTATCATTGCATTGGCCTTATGCATGCATTGGAGTTGTGTTCAATAGTGACAAGGCCTGCCCTGCCGCTGAAGGTTCCAGACCTTATTCCAGCCTCCTGAGCAGCAACAACTTCTCTATTTCATGGTTTTACTCACACTGATTAAAAGCTTTTAATTTCCCTTTTTTCCAGAACATCATATCAATACATCAAAAAATGTACTGTTGGGGCGCCTGAGTGGTTCAGTCTGTTACGCCTCTCTGCCTTCCGCTCAGGTCATGATCTCAGGGTCCTGGGACTGAGTGCCTGCATGGGGCTCTCCGTTCATGGGAGAGTCTGCTTCTCCCTCTTCTTCTGCCCCTTGCCCCGGCTGGTGGGGGCTCTGTCTAAATAAATAAAATCTTCAGAACCACATAAAAAAAAGAAAAGTGTTGAATATTAGACTACCTGTTTAAACCTGGTTTTGAATGTGAAGACCTGAGTCCTCAATATATCCAAGTGCTGCACATGGAAACACTGTAGGGGCCCACGGAAACACTGTAGCGGCCCACAGAAACACTGCAGCTGCACACGGAAACACTGTAGCTGCACAAGGAAATGCTGTAGCTGCACACAGAAAAGCTGTAGCTGGACTCAGAACACTAGCTGCGCACGGAAACGCTGTAGCGGCGCACGGAAACACTGTAGCGGTGCAGGGAAACACTAGCTGCGCAGGGAAACGCTGTAGCTGTGCACGGAAACGCTGTAGCGGTGCAGGGAAACACTAGCTGCGCACGGAAACGCTGTAGCTGCGCACGGAAACACTAGCTGCGCACGGAACGCTGTAGCTGCGCACGGAAATGCTGTAGCTGCGCGCGAAAACTGTAGCTGCGCACGGAAACACTAGCTGCGCACGGAAATGCTGTAGCTGCGCACGGAAACACTAGCTGCGCACGGAAACGCTGTAGCTGCGCACGAAACGCTGCAGCTGCGCACGGAAACACTAGCTGTGCACTAAACGCTGTAGAATTATCTGCTAACCAACAAGAAACACTTCCGTACGTAATAAAGACAGGAAAAGTACCGCGGACTCTCGTCTGAATTTGACTTACCTGAGTTAACCAGGAGAGCAACTTAGGACTTCACAGCCATGGCCCTTGCCTTGCCCGGCGCCAGTGCTGGCCGGTCTCGCCCCACGGTCCGTGTTCCCGCGCTGCTCTGCCCTCACATGCCGACCTGTGTTCCCCGGGCCACTTCCTCCCTGACGTCCGCTGCTCCTGTCGGGAGTCCTCCGTGACCGCCCCGCCCGGCCACTGCGCGGGGAGCCCGCCGTCCCTTCCCGGTCTTCCTCCTCACCCCGCCGACACCCCGCGCCGCTCTCCGGGACGGAGGCGCTCCCTTCCCAGCGGGACCCGGCACGCGAACACGCCGGCACCGCAGCCCCGGGGCAGGTCTGGGGCGCGGGGACCCGGGCCCGCTCTCCCCCCCCGAGGCGGGGACGCACCCCCGGCCGCCGGAGGACGACGGCGGCGGCATCGGGGAGGACTGGATTCTGTGCAGGCCTCGGGGGCGCCTTCGACCGCCAACAGACACGGACTACCGGCCCAGGGAGCGCAGGGCCCGGCGACTCCCCGCGGGTCTGACGGGCGGTTGCGGGGCCTGGGGCGCCCGGAGGAGTCCTCGGTCCCGGGGCGTGGAGAACCGAGCCAGGAAGGGGCCGACGAGCCCGGGTTTAAGCGGCAGAGACCACAATCCACTCACCAGACCAGGACCTTCGCTTCCGGAAATCCTCTTCCGGGTTAGTAGGAAATTACGTGAGGGGCGGGGCCTTTGCCCGGGAGGGGCGAGGCCAAGGTGGGGCGGGGCCGTGCGGGAGAGCGTCCAGCGTGGGGCGGGGCCGGTGCAGCGGACGCGGCCCTCCCGGGACGTGGCAGAGCCGGGGTGGGCGGGGAGGGGGGGCCGGGGGGGGGCGGGGCTGGGGCGCGGCCAGCGTGGGGCTGGGGATCGCGAGCGCGGCAGACCGCGGCCACAGCGCAGGGGCGGGGCCCGAGGGAGGACTAGGCGG